>NC_081183.1:163756225-164056225 GCF_029867415.1 Vicia villosa
AGTCTCTGTCACCCTTATCTTCATCAATCTTCCTTAGCAGAGTCTAGGATCCATGTTTGATCATCCTCAGCATTGAGTCAGCCTTCATCTTGGGCTTTAAACAAGAAGTCTCCACTAGATGATCTTTCTGCCAATCTTTTCATCCTTTAATAATTAATGGAGTGCTACCCAAATCATTCATGTCAATAAAAAAACCCTGGAAAGGGTTAGCCTCCACACATTCTTTCATGTCAATAAAAACCCCTGGAAAGGGTTAGCCTCCAAAGTCAATTAATAAAAAGTCAAAAAATAAAGATTCATTTCTCTTAGGAGATAATTTCCCCAAAAGAGTCAAAACCCCTGGAAAGGGTCAGCCTCCAAAATCAATTAATCATTTCAATAAAAACCCCTGGAAAGGGTTAGCCTCCAAAAATCAGTTAATAAATAAAATAAAGGTTCATTTCTCTTAGGAGATAATTTCCCCAAAAGAGTCAAAACCCCTGGAAAGGGTCAGCCTCCAAAACAACAAAAAAACATGATAAAGTCAATCTTTCACAAACAATTCACCAGCTGAGTCAAAATCCCTGGAAAGGGTTAGCTTCCAAAAGAAAAACAGTCTTTTTAATCTCCAGTAGAGTCAAAACCAACAAAAACAGTTAGCCTCAACCTTGGGCTTCATACAAGGCACCCATACAATAAAACTCCCCTGTTAAGAGTCAGCCTCAACCTTGGGCATTGTACAAGGCATATAATAGAGTCTCCCCAGTGAGTTCTTCATCAGTCAGTAGCCACAACCTTGGGCTTTGTACAAGGCAGATAAACCATACTTTCATGTGTCAAAGATTCCTAACACTTAGGATCTTTCCCCATATAGTCATCCATGCTCAATCCATTTATTTAAGAGTCCACCACAACCTTGGGATTTGTACAAGGCAGAAAATAATGTTTTCCCTAGCAACAGTCAGCCACAACCTTGGGCTTTGTACAAGGCACACAAATAAAGTCTCCCTAAGTAGAGTCAGCCTCAATTCTGGGCTTTGTACAGAACACACAAAAATACCCTGTAATTAACCCCCAGTGGAGCCATCTCCCAAAGTCAAATAATGCATTAATAAATCAATCAAAAGCCTTAAGCTTGGGCCTCATACAAGCCAGCTAAAGTCAAATCTTTTATACAGTAGATAGACATAGCTTATCTCTATAGAGAGATATTTTTACTACTCTACCACATTCAAACAAACATTACATTTCAATTTCAATTTCAAACAAGTCTCCCATTTAGGATTTTGAAAGGCATGAGCTGGCAGTAAAACCCAGACATGTGCTAACTTTCCCTAATTTGGACGAGCATCTTTCTTTCATTTAAGAGGCATCTGACTGGCATACTTGTACACACAAGTAAGGTCCCCCTCTTGAATGAAATGAATTCAGTTATTCTGTCACTCCTTTACAATGTTTGTGGTAGAATAGTACAAATACCTCTCTGTAAAGATGATTTCATGTCTCTTTACTGTAAACAGAGATTTAATTCAAGCTTCACCCTTGAGCTTCAAGCAAGGCACCCAAAAACATTTAATCTCCCTAGTTAGTTCCCCGAACTACATTAAGCTCTGACTTCCACTAGGGATATGTAGGCATGAGGTTCACAAGGAATCTCAGCGAGCTAATAAAATACCAAAAATAGTCAGTCTGTCTATCTGTCTGTCTTTTCAAATCAATTCAATTCCTTCTCCTAACACAGAGGAGAAACTTTCCCAATCATTAGCAGCAAACACAATCACAATGACACAGAGAAGGTTCCTGTAGAGTACTACAGATATGTAGGGTGTTTAAACACTTCCCTATGTATAACCGACCCCCCGGACTCCAGAATTTCTAGTCTAGGTGAAATCCCCACACTTAGCAAACTCCTAGGGTTTAGTTGAGATCTTTTTTCCCCTTTCCTACTCGTAGGACAAATAAGAAAGTTCGTGTGATATCGTAGGAAGAACTGAAACAAAATTCATCCCACCACGGGCGCATTCTCCTTCCAAATTTCGCGTGAAGGGTCTAGCGTGCCGTCCTCCCAAGTGAAACGGGGAGGTAAAGAAAACGACACCACAGAAAAATGGCGACTCTGCTGGGGATATAAGTGTTCAAAACCTTGGTTTTTCATCCAAACCAATGGTTGACCTGTTGCTGGTCCAGCCCCAATGAGGAATTAGGGATGCCAAATTCCCCCTCAAACAAGAGAGGTCCTGCCTAACCTCTGTGTCATATCATGTGTTTGCTGCATATATATTTGTTTATTTTGTTTATTCTGTATCGGGAAAGGGCTTGATTCCCCCTTGTGGTGAGAAATCCTATACCCGGATTTGAGTGCAACATAAGATAGGATGGAGGATGTCTTCCCGGTGAAGACCCTCTAATCTTGGTTCACAATTCTACTCTTGGGATTTGCCTGGCTGGTTGTGATTAACTGCGCCACTGCATTCCGAGACTGATTTGTACCAAGAGGACCTAGAAACACATTAACCCCACTTAAAGCCTTTTTTAGGACGTAGAGCGGTGATTACGGAAGTAATTGTCACGCAGATACTACACTCAGAGGAAACTCTCTAATAGATACCAATCAACGTATCTTTAAGGTTGAGCAAAAACTCTGAGACCCCTAGAACCCGTTCTACAGGTACAAAAATCCTTATCCTTAGTTTACCATTGGGGCGGGATTTGCGTTTTGACTTCATGACCACTATACCCTTCAACGCCATGTTTGTTTAAAACTCTTGTGTGTGCATTCATGCATTCATGCATCATTCATTAATAAACAACTAAAAACAAAAAGAGTCTTTTTCGAGTCGTTTTTCAAGGAAACTAAATAACGAACGTTTTGAACTTCATAGAAAGAGAGAAACGAAGAAAGGACTTAAGGATCTACATCATGGATTACGGAAGAAAAAGAGCTAGGAAATACACCTTCAAGATTCCCCAGGTCGAGGAACTGGGAAAGCTCGGAAAACTGGTGGTCAACCCCCAGGCTTTCAAGGAGAAGTATGGAAAACTTCTGCCTTTGCTCAATACCAACATGGTGGATGGAATCCTTCCCACCTTGGTACAGTTTTACGATCCAACGTATCACTGTTTCACCTTTCCAGATTATCAGCTCATGCCTACGTTGGAGGAGTACTCTCGTCTGATTGAGATACCCGTGTACGTGCAAGATCCGTACTCCGGTTTGGAAAAGAATCCTGACGACATTATCATTGCTGCAACTACTCCTTTGAACGTAGTCGACATCAGAACTCATATGGTG
The DNA here is from genome assembly GCF_029867415.1 of Vicia villosa. Classification (NCBI taxonomy): domain Eukaryota; kingdom Viridiplantae; phylum Streptophyta; class Magnoliopsida; order Fabales; family Fabaceae; genus Vicia; species Vicia villosa. Next base: position 163,759,497 of record NC_081183.1, read on the forward strand.
AGTAGAGGAGGAATTCAAGGATTGCCCTCCAATTTCCTGTTTGATCAAGCTCGGTACTTTGTCAGCATCCAAGATATGAGCGCTTTTGAGGAAATCTTGGCTTTGCTTATCTACGGATTGTTTTTGTTCCCTAACATTAACGATTTCGTTGACATCAATGCAATTAAGATCTTCTTAATTGGAAATCCAGTTCCAACCTTGCTTGCGGATGCTTATCACTCTGTGCATTCAAGAAACCTGCAGCGAGGAGGATTAATTACATGCTGCGTACCGCTGTTATATGAATGGTTCGTTTCGCACTTACCAAAGTCTAGCACTTTCTGGAATATGAGGGATGGGCTTTACTGGTCGCAGAAAATCATGTCTCTCACTCATACAGACATTGATTGGTGTAATCCTGACAACGACGAAACCAAGATCATCTTCAGTTACGGAAGTTTTCCCAACGTACCCCTTATTGGAACTAAGGGAGGAATTAGTTACAATCCAGCTTTAGCCCGTCGTCAATACGGCTATCCCATGAAAAACATTCCAAGTAACATCCAATTGGAGGGTCTGTTCTTCAAGAACATCGACGATCATGGCAACATGCTAAAGAAGGAAATTGTCCAAGCCTGGCGTCTTGTTCACAGCAAAGGGAGAAGAGTGTTAGGAAAACATCTTTGCATCTCCCTGGATCCTTACCTTCAATGGGTACGCGTCAGAGCATTCAAGCTCAGGATGCCATATCAACATCAAGAACCTATTCCCCTAAGGGAACCAATTTACCTTTTCTCCACCGATGTTGAAAAACTGCAAGAGGCATTAAACAAGGTTTGCCAAGAAAGGAATGCTTGGAGGAACAAGTATCGAATTGTCAACACGGAAAATGTTGAGATTCAAAGCATCCTAAGAAGGAAGGATGAGTTACTTGAAGTGCTCGATCGACAAGTGACACAATCGTCACTTTCTCATCATATCCCTCCTGCTTCCTGGATCATCGATCAGCTCACGTCAGAGAACGCTCAACTCAAGAAACAGAAGAAGATGTTAGAACGTGAAGTCGGCTCTTCATCAAAGTTTTAGAGTCCTTTCTCTCAGTTTCTCTGTATTTCATTTTTCAAAGTGTGTAAAAACGGCGTTTACGCGTAATTAATAAAAGTTTGATGTTTCATAACGTAATTATGGTGTTTCCTTGAAAAATAATAACTTAATTGCATATCATACATCGCTTTAGTCGTACGCACTGACACGAGAATTGTCGCGGATCTAATAGTCACTTTCCTTTCTCCAGAAAGAGAGGAGGAGAAGGAGGTGAACCAAGACTTTCAAGCTGTCTCATCCATACAACACTCGTTCAAGTCGCAAGAAAAGAATGGAAGACTTTGAGCAAGAGAATGAAGAACTCAGAGAAGAGATTAATACTCTCAAGGGCACTGTTGAAAGACTCAATAGTATGGTAGAAGCCCTGGTAGTTGCGCAGAATCGACCAACGCCAAAAGAACCGCAAAGGACTGTGGTTTCCGAGATTGTTTCTACTCCTATTCCTCAGTATACCATGCCGCCTGATCGACCTTGGGGCATGCCGTATAACTTTACTCCAGAAGGGTACATACCTCCAGCTTCTGAAGCTCCAAAAGTCACCATGGATATGCATCCACCGGAGGGTTACAAACCTCTGGAAATTGAAGTTCCAAGAGCAACGGCAATGGGTTTCGCTCAACAGAACGCTGAGATTCCAAGATCTGCTCTCATGGCTTCTCCACGACCGATTATGCATACTTTTCCTCCGCAGGGTGGACAAGTATATCATCACGCTCCAAGTGAGGATGCTGGCGTGTATGAAAGATTGGACGAGTTCCAAGAACAGTTTCTGCAAATGCAGAAGGAACTCAAGACTCTCCGAGGACAAGATCTATTTGGAAAGAATGCTGCAGACCTCTGTCTTGTTCCAAATGTTAAGATTCCTCACAAATTCAAAGTACCAGAATTCGAGAAGTACAAAGGGAATTCATGCCCACAAAGTCATCTTGTGATGTACGCTCGAAGAATGTCAACTCAGACTGATAATCAACAATTGCTCATTCATTATTTTCAAGACAGCCTGACTGGTGCTGCACTCAAATGGTACATGAACTTGGACAGTTCAGAGATTCGTACTTTTCGAGACCTCGGAGAGGCCTTCGTCAAACAGTATAAGTACAATCTGGATATGGCTCCCGACAGAGATCAACTCCGGGCCATGACTCAAAAGGATAGAGAAAGCTTCAAGGAATACGCTCAGAGATGGCGTGAAGTTGCTGCTCAAATTTGTCCACCACTTGAAGAAAAAGAAATGACAAAAATCTATCTCAAAACTTTAAGTCCATTTTACTACGGACGAATGGTTGCAAGTGCACCAAGTGATTTTACTGAGATGGTAAACATGGGTGTACGTTTAGAAGAAGCAGTTCGAGAAGGTCGCTTGAACAAAGAACCAGAATCTTCTGTTGGTCCAAGGAAGTATGGAAGTTCTTTCCAGAAGAAAAAGGATCAAGATGTTAGCAATGTCTTGCACAAAATCAAGAAGAAATTCCAACCTCAGGTTGCAACAATAACTCCGGTTGTTAACTCAGCGCCAGCTTATCAACCTCAGGTTTCGCAACAACAAATTCAACAAAGGTCGCAGCAACCTCAGCAGCAGGTTCGACCTCCAAATTACAACAATCGGGCTCCAAGGTATCCTGCCTTTGACCCCATACCAATGCCGTATGCAGAATTGTTTCCAACATTACTGGCAAAAGGACTCATTCAGACAAGGAGTCCTCCAAATCCTACAAACAGTTCCTCACCATGGTATAAGGCTGACCAATCTTGTCCCTATCATCAGGGGGCACCAGGTCACAATATTGAGAATTGTTTCGCTTTCAAGATGGACGTCCAACGATTAGTGAAGAGCGGAATGCTATCCTTCAAAGATACTAATCCAAACGTCCAAGCAAATCCTTTGCCGCAGCATAAAGATGCTTCAGTAAATCTGATAGACCAACACCCCAACGTCATTCAAATCTACGACATTCGTCAGATAGGGGAAAATCTTGTCAAGATGCATGCTAAACAAGCTGGGTACGGTCATGTACCACCTCACAACTACTTCACATGTGAAATTTGTCCAAAGAATAATCAAGGATGTGCCGTAGTTCAAGCTGCATTACAAGAACAAATGGACTTAGGATGGATTCAACATATCCGAGTCAGAACTGAACATGACATCAACATGGTTCAAGGATGTCCAGGAGAATACAAAATCTACAAAGTTGAAGACCTTGAAGGATCGGTAGTCAGGTTCCACAAAACTTTAAATGGACTTGCCTACTTTGGAACTGATTTCCACGCTTACAGTAGATGCAGAATTTGTCGAAGAAATTCACGAGGATGTTTGCGTGTTCGCAACGACATTCAGAAGTTGATGGATGACAATACCATTACTTTTCTTGCCAACAGAGAAGATGATGAAGTCTTTACCGTATCTTCTCAAATTAATCAAGATGAACCTATGCAAGTTAAGTATGATAGCAGGAAGACAGCAATTGCACCACTAGTCATCTACTTACCAGGTCCTGTACCGTATGAGTCTAGCAAGGCTATACCATACAAGTACAGCGCTACATTCATTGAAAATGGTAAGGAAATACCATTGCCGTCTGTTGTCAACATTGATGATGTTAGTCGAGTCACCAGAAGTGGACGAGTCTTCAACAGAACAACAGAAAATGTGGAGAAACCTTCGGAGGAAGTACCACATAAGCAAGACAATTATCTGACCAATGCTGTTCAAGCGAAAGAAAATGATGAGATCTTGAAGTTAATGCAGAGGAGTGAATACAACATTGTAGATCAATTACTACATACTCCGTCTAGGATTTCTGTTCTTTCCCTGCTATTGAGTTCTGAAGCTCATAGGGAAGCTCTACAGAAAGTTTTGGAACAAGCTTTTGTAGAAACAAGTGTTACTATAAGCCAATTCAACAACATCATTGCCAACATCTCCGCCGGAACTAACCTAAGTTTCTGTGACAAAGATCTTCCTGAAGAAGGAGTGGACCACAATCTTCCACTTCACATCTCAGTTGGCTGCATGGGTAATACACTCACAGGAGTCCTAATAGACAATGGATCCTCTCTCAACGTCATGCCTAAATCAACATTATCAAGATTATCTTTTGAAGACTACCCTCTAAGAAAAAGTCATGTCATCGTCAAAGCATTTGATGGATCAAGAAAGTCAGTTTTTGGAGAAGTAGATCTTCCCATAACTATTGGACCTCAGACGTTCAAAATCACTTTCCAAGTTATGGACATTCCAGCACAATACAGTTGTTTGCTAGGTCGCCCATGGATTCATGAGGCTGGGGCAATTACTTCAACACTTCATCAGAAACTGAAGTTCATAAGAGATGACAAATTGGTAACCGTATGTGGAGAGCGAGCTCTGATCGTCAGCAACTTGTCATCATTCTCCGACATAGAACCAAAAGAAGTTGTTGGAACTAAATTCCAAGCACTTTCCTTAGACAAAGGAAAGGAGAAAGCAGCGTCTATCTCTTCATACAAAGATGCAATCCAAATTGTAAAGGATGGCATTACCAGTGGTTGGGGGAACATTAATATTCCTACCAACAACAAGAACAAAACAGGAATTGGATTCTTTCCAACATCATCAAAAGCTATTCCAGGGATTGAGGTAGTTCTCCCTATTCAAGAAACTTTCTGCAGTGGAGGTTTTCTTCAACCTGTTCAACAAACAGTCAATACCATCGGTACAGAAATCACCGATGAAGAGGAATGGTTATCCTATCTTAACAAAGCGGGATATATCTCCCTATCAGAGTCTGAACCACTTTGCTGTTATCCAAATGGAGAATCTGAAAGTAAGACTCAACCAAGCAGTGATGAAGTTACTGACAGCTTCACCACCAGAACTCATGGTTCATCAGAAGAAGTTCCTCCTATCCCCGAAGAGACTTGGGATACATTAGGAGAACCAAGTGGAAAATTCGACTACATGGTAAAATACTCCGTTCCTGAAAATTCAAGAATCTCTCTTGAAGACATTGTTCCAACTGGATGGAACATTGATTATGAGTACCTCTCTCAACCAAAAGAGATGTATAACCCTTTCTATTCATCATCAGCATATTGTGAAGTCATCATTGAGGATTATATCCCTAAGTCACCTTCCGAGGCTACGGATCTAGAGTTCACATATCTAGTCAATGCCATCTTGGGAGAAGAGCAAGACCAAAATACAGAAGAGGATGATCTCGAAAGTGTCTCCGACAACGAGTCTCTCCATTCAAAAGATTGGAAGTTTCCTCAAAAGAAAGTCCGACATACTCCACTTGGAAATGGGTATGCTCACACTGCTCAGTCTGCTGAAGTAGAAGAAGATCGTCTGAGTGTTGCAAAGACAGTGGTTGGTAAATCAAGACCTACCACAGGCCAGCTTAAGCCTAAGGTTCTAGATTACTTAGTGCACAATGGGGTTCGCCACTACTGGACAGCTGTTGAAGTTTCAACTGTTGTTCGCACTCCTAAGTAGGAACTTTCACCGTTATTTTGTCCTCTCACCATAGCCCTGGGTGAAGAGATGTTTCATAGGGCTTTGCATTTTACTATTTCTTAGGATAATGTCCCTCTTTGCTTCGCCCAAAGCAATAGAGTTTTGTTTTATAGGGTCTTTGTTTCAAGAAATGACTGTCCATAAATAAAAATGTCATTCTGTTCCTTCGTTTAGTTTTTCCTTTTCTTTTTTCGGAAATTGGTAATCCTAAAAAACACCCTTAAAAAACATCAAAATATTCCATTAACTGCATACACCGAGTCTTCCCTCGTTGTCTAAATAAAACTTATCACACATATGCAGATTAATCATAAAATACCCCGTTGAAACGTGCGACCGTATGACTTCTCCAAGCTTTGAGTTTCCTGTATTCGAGGCAGAGGAAGAAGAAGACGAAGAAATATCAAAGGAAATTTCGCGGTTACTTCAACAAAAGGAAGAGGCCATCCAGCCATACAATGAGCCTCTAGAGATCATTAACCTTGGTTCCGATGGAAACAAAAAAGAGGTTAAGATTGGAGCTTCGCTCAGTTCAGAGATCAGAGAGAGTTTGATACAGCTACTCAAAGAATCCTCAGATGTCTTCGCTTGGTCTTATCAAGATATGCCAGGGTTGGATACCAGTATAGTGGAGCATCACTTGCCATTAAAAGCAGAGTGCCCTCCGGTCAAGCAGAAATTAAGAAGAACTCATCCGGAGATGGCCATGAAAATCAAAGAGGAAGTTCAAAAGCAGATCAACGCAGGTTTCCTCGTCACTTCAGAATACCCTCAGTGGTTAGCTAACATTGTTCCCGTTCCTAAGAAAGACGGAAAAGTCCGCATGTGCGTCGACTACAGAGATTTGAACAAAGCTAGCCCTAAGGATGACTTTCCTTTACCACATATTGATATGTTGGTAGACAGTACAGCAAAATCCAAAGTTTTCTCATTCATGGACGAATTTTCAGGATACAACCAAATCAAAATGGCACCTGAAGACATGGAAAAAACAGCTTTCATCACCCCCTAGGGCACGTTCTGCTATCGTGTTATGCCTTTTGGACTAAAGAACGTCGGGGCAACTTATCAAAGAGCCATGACTACACTTTTCCATGATATGATGCATAAAGAAGTGGAAGTCTATGTGGACGACATGATTGCCAAATCAGAAAATGAAGAAGATCACATACAGAATCTGACAAAGTTATTTCAACGCTTACGGAAGTTTCAGCTTCGCCTGAACCCCAACAAGTGTACCTTTGGTGTCTACTCAGGAAAACTCCTTGGTTTCATCGTCAGCAAACGAGGAATTGAAGTAGATCCAGACAAAGTCAAGGCAATTCAAGAAATGCCTTCACCCAGAACCGAGAAACAAGTTAGAGGATTTCTTGGACGTCTGAATTACATCTCGAGATTCATATATCTCATGACTGCAACTTGCGCTCCTATTTTCAAACTTCTACGGAAAAATCAAAGTTGCGTCTGGACAGACGATTGTCAGAAAGCGTTCGACAGCATTAAAGAATATCTGCTCGAACCACCCATCTTGTCTCCTCCAGTAGAAGGAAGACCTTTGATAATGTACTTAACCGTCTTAGAAGATTCCATGGGTTGTGTCCTTGGACAGCAAGACGAGACAAAGAGAAAAGAGCATGCCATTTACTACCTGAGCAAGAAATTCACTGACTGTGAATCCCGCTACTCCATGCTCGAGAAGACGTGTTGTGCTTTGGCCTGGGCTGCCAAGCGTCTCCGCCAGTACATGATTCGACATACTACTTGTTTGATCTCTCATATGGATCCAATCAAGTACATCTTTGAGAAGCCTGCCTTAACCGGGAGGATTGCCCGTTGGCAGATGTTGTTATCAGAATACGACATTGAGTATCACGCACAGAAAGCCGTGAAAGGAAGCATTCTAGCTGAGCACCTGGCTCACCACCCACTCAATGGTCATGAATCAACCAGTTTCGACTTTCCGGACGAGGACGTCATGTACCTCAAGATGAAATATTGCGACGAGCCACTACCAGACGAAGGACCTGAGATAGGATCCCAGTGGGGCTTAATCTTTGACGGAGCTGTCAATGCTTATGGACGAGGAATTGGGGCAATCATTGTTACACCTCAGGGTACCCATATTCCATTTACTGCCAGATTAACTTTCAAATGCACAAACAATGAGGCCGAATATGAAGCTTGCATCATGGGTCTCGAAGAAGCCATGGATCTAAGAATCAAACACTTGGATGTATATGGAGATTCTGCTTTGGTCATCAATCAAATCAAAGGAGAATGGGAAACACGCCAACCAGGGCTAATTCCTTACAAAGACTACGCGAGAAGATTATTACCATTCTTCGACAGGGTAGATTTTCATCACATTCCTCGTGAAGAAAACAACTTGGCTGATGCATTAGCCACACTCTCTTCCATGATTAGGATAAATCATTGGAATGACATTCCTCAGATCGATGTTATGCGCCTGGATAGGCCCGCTCATGTTTTCACAGTAGAAGCAATCATCGACGACAAACCGTGGTATCACGACATCAAGAACTTTCTTCAAAAGCAAGAGTACCCTCTTGGGGCGTCAAAGAAAGATAGAAAGACTTTGAGAAAGTTAGCCTGCAGATTCTTCCTGAATGAAGATGTTCTGTACAAGAGAAACTTCGACATGGTTCTGCTCAGATGCGTTGACAGAAAAGAAGCAGAAATACTCATGAGAGAAATACATGAAGGTTCCTTTGGTACTCACACCAATGGACATACCATGACAAGGAAAATACTGAGAGCAGGATATTATTGGCTGACGATGGAGTCAGATTGCTACCAGTACGCAAAGAGGTGTCACAAATGTCAGATCTACGCCGATAGAACTCATGTGCCACCATCTCTTCTCAACATACTCTCTTCCCCATGGCCTTTCTCCATGTGGGGAATCGACATGATCGGAATGATCGAGCCAAAAGCGTCCAACGGACATCGCTTCATCTTGGTAGCTATAGACTATTTCACCAAATGGGTTGAAGCAGCTTCATATGCAAACGTTACAAGACAAGTTGTCGTCAGGTTTATCAAGAATCACATCATCTGTCGCTACGGCGTTCCTAGCAAGATAATCACTGACAATGGGTCAAATTTGAATAACAAAATGATGAAGGAGCTTTGTGAAGAATTCAAGATTGAACATCACAACTCATCTCCTTACAGACCAAAGATGAATGGAGCTGTAGAAGCAGCTAACAAAAACATCAAGAAAATCATTCAGAAGATGGTCATCACCTACAAGGATTGGCATGAAATGCTCCCGTATGCTCTTCATGGTTACCGTACATCAGTACGTACTTCGACTGGAGCAACTCCTTTCTCCCTTGTATATGGCATGGAGGCAGTCCTACCAATAGAGGTTGAAATCCCATCAATGAGAGTCTTGATGGAGGCAAAATTAACAGAAGCCGAGTGGTGTCAAAGCAGATTTGATGAATCGAAGAAAAGCGCATGACAGCTTTATGCCACGGACAGCTATATCAACAAAGAATGAAGAAAGCTTTCGACAAAAAGGTCCGACCTCGAACAATCAAAGAAGGCGACCTTGTACTAAAAAAGATTCAATCTTTTCTCACAGATTTGAGAGGGAAATGGACTCCCAATTATGATGGCCCCTACGTGGTCAAGAGAGCTTTCTCAGGAGGAGCCTTAATACTCACGACTATGGATGGAGAAGAATTCACCCGTCCTGTGAACGTCGACGCAGTCAAGAAATACTTCGCCTAAATAAACAAAAGAACAGCTCGCTAAGTTGAAAACTCGCAAAGAGCGACTTAGGCAAAAAAGAGCGTCTCGGTGAATCGAAAACCCGAAAGGGCGATTCAGGCAAAAGTTAGAGACATAAAAAAAAAAATCAATCCCGGTAGACTTAAAACCCGAAAGGGGTAGTTTACGCAAAAGTTAGGGATAAATGGCAAGTAACTGTGTTCAGGACAAAACTTGATCATTCAAAATCCATAGCGGAGTGTTCATCAGCAGTAGGTCATCTTCTACGAAGCACGAATACAACGCAACTTGGAGTGGAAAGGAAAGATAACGGTCGTCACGTTTCATCGTAGCCCTTTTCCCGAAAATTACCAATTTCCAACTTTGTAAATACTCCATGGAATCAAGCATTTGGCTGATTACCATTCCATATATAATATTTTGAGCCTTGTGCTTTTCCTTTGCAATCTAGTCTTACTCAGTTTCTTGAAAGGCATTTTTAGCTTAAACAGTCATTTTCTTGAAACAAATGTTTTCATAAAATAAAATGAATTTACTTGCAAAAATAAAGGTGAAATTTCTTTCTAAGGTTTACAAACAATAGGAAGAATGCAAACAGTTGCTCCGAGAACGGTTGAGACTCCGGGAATCAAAATTTCCCCATGAGGTCGCTTTGCGAACATCTCCCGATGACGGATCTTTACTTCAATTCACACTACTCACTTCGGACAGCGGACAACTGATAACCCGATATTCCCAAGAGAGTTCGAACTACAAGAAGAGGACATCTTCTGATCAACAAGAATTCAAGTCGTATCTTAGGATTTTACATCCGCGGCAATTCTATTCACATTCACTTTACATTTTATCATTGTCATAATATTCATGCATACATTACATCACAACTGCATAGTCAAATTAGGCTTTTAATCATGAGAATGCCCGAGTCATTAGGGCATGAACTCAAGTTTCCCCTGCAAGTCCTGGAGAAACTTTTTCCTTCAAGACAACAATCCATGTAGAGAGATTTCCCCAAGCAAGTCAATAGATGGTAGTCTCCCTCAAAGAGATAGTTTGTTCACTTTTGGAAATCCTCAGCCGAGATTCTCCCACAGAGCGACACTCGACAATCTTATTCAGATAAGATAATCTATTTTGCATTCCCCAGAGGGTCGATGAGCAGTTCTCTTCTCCAAATAGGGTGGATCCCTCGACATAATTGACAAGTGGACGTTTTTTCCTCCTAAGAAAAAAAAAACAGTTTGGTATTTCCCCAGCAAGGTCAAGAGATGCCACTCTTTCGTCAAAGAAAATAAATCAGAATCTCCCAGGAGATCGACAAATGATTCCCCAGCGGAGTCAATGAATGGTAGTCTTCATCCAGAGGATAGTTCATAATCCCCGGCAGAAGTTAGCAAATGGCAGTCTCTTTCAGCAGAAGACAGTTTGCTCACTTTCTATCATAACAAAGTCAGCAAATGGCAGTCTCTTTCAGCAGAAGACAGTTTGCTCACTTTCTTTCATGACAGGGTCGACAAATGGCAGTCTCTCCCAGTAGAGGACAGTTTGTTTCCCCAGCAGTCAGCAAATGGCAGTCTCTTTCAGCAGAAGACATTTTGCTCACTTTCATGACAGGGTCGACAAATGGCAGTCTCTCCCAGTAGAGGACAGTTTGTTTCCCCAGCAGTCAGCAAATGGCAGTCTCTTTCAGCAGAAGACAGTTTGCTCACTTTCATGACAGGGTCGACAAATGGCAGCCTCTTCCAGTAGAAGACAGTTTGCTCCCCTAGCAATTGGCAAATGGCAGTCTTTTCCCGAGAAAAGACAGTTTGTCTGTTAAATACTCAAGAGATCGACAAATGGCAGTTTCTTCAAACAGTTTGTCTGTTTCTGGGATGTTTAATTCCCCACATAGTCGATAAATGGCAGTTTTCCTCTTAGGAAAACAGTTCGTTGATTCCCCAGGCATCAGTTGACGAATGGCAGTCTTCACCCCGAAAACAGTTCGTCCGCCTTCAAACAAAGTCATTAGCCCCTCAAAAGATCATGAGGCCATGTGACATTCTTTCAAAGACGTCAAGTAAAAAGGGAAGATGGTGAAGTTTCTTTACTACCGTCAAATGGCATCTCATCTCCAAGTGCTGATGAGAAGTTTGATGAGGAAACAAACCTTTGAAGTTTCTTTACTACCGTCAAATGGCATCTCATCTCCAAGTGCTGATGAGAAGTTTGATGAGGAAACAAACCTTTGAAGTTTCTTTACTACCGTCAAATGGCATCTCATCTCCAAGTGCTGATGAGAAGTTTGATGAGGAAACAAACCTTTGAAGTTTCTTTACTACCATCAAATGGCGTCTCGTCTCCAAGTGCTGATGAGAAGTTTGATGAGGAAACAAACCTTTGGAAATTTTCTCTTTATCTGAGATATTGTCCAAACGCAACTAAAACTAGTTTCGAGATATGGACATCCGAAATGAGGGGAGGTTGTTTACCTTTCTCTAAGTATCAACACTTAGTTAAAGAAGATGGATTGCGCATCCTACACTGCCATCCATTCACCAGAATCCACATCGAGTGTTTCTACAGGAGTTTGTCTCCTCATCCCCGCCGAGTGCGACAACGGGATCAAAAGTCATGCAAAGATTTTATCAATTACAACATCTCAGGAGCGCCCAAAATTCGGGCATTCCTCGATATTTAAGTCTCTTTTACGCCGGAGAGATCGAGATATCAATCTTTCTCCCTCCAGATAAAAGAAACTTAAATAGGGGCATCTGTCATACCCTAATTTTGACCCCCCTGAGATGTCACATCCTAGGCGTCAAATTCAAAAATGTTTCTTGATCGGTTTGGAAGCCATGATCAAGATTTCATTCATTCACTCATTCTTTGCAAAATAATTCATGTTCATGGAAGTTTTCATTTTAAATGTGCCATTGCCAATTGGTGAGATTTAAGAAAGTTGTTTGAAATTTATTTCATGGTTTTTGGCTCATGGTTTGCTCATGGCGAAGATTGGATTCATATTGGATTATTTGGTCATTCATGGAAATTTCATCAAAATTGCAAGAAATATCTTTTAGTCCATTTTGTTGAAAGATTATTTCAAGTATGGTCTAAAACCATAAATTCAAGAATTCAAAGTTCATTGGTGCAAGAATATTCTTCACATTACTTCAAGGAATTTCCATTCAAGAATTATCATGGATCATTTGGATTTGCAAAATTCGAAATTCATTCAAAGAACATCCAAAATTCATGTTTCATACAACTTCATTCAAATATTTTAAAGGAAATCCAAACATCCACAAATGAAGATCATTCTTTACAAAGTTCTAAATTCCAAAGTGGACTTCATTCAAAATTCAAGATTACATTCAAAGTTCCAAGAATACAAGTTCATACAAATTCTTTTGGAATTACAAGAATAAAAAAAATGCAAAGCTTCTTGAATTCTTCCATCTTCAAGTTTCCATTCTTCATTCAAGTTTCTCCATGCTTTCTTCAAAAGTCCTCATGTGACATGAAAAAGAAACAAAAAGGGTGGAATTAGCAAAAGTTCAACAAAAATAATTCAAGAGGGCCCAAAAGCCCAAAACAAAGGAAAAGTCAAAGAAGGTCAAAGGGAGATTTTTATGTCATAAATTTCTACAACTTAGAGATATCATAAAATGACATGAAAATTTTCTCACATGGCTTATGTCATAAAGGAATCTTTGGCTTATGTCATGTGGAATCTTTTTGCTTATGTCACAATGGATATTCCTTTCTTACTAGAATCACAAACTTGACTACCAAGTCACATAATACCTAACATATCCTAATTTTTGCCTATAAATAGAAGGGCTCTCCATAGTATTTGACACACCAAAGCAACTTAAGTTCTTGCTTTCTCTCTTCTCTCTCTATTGCTCATATATTGTTCAATAGACCTCTTGGCAAGAAGAAATTCTCAAGCCAAGAGATTCTCTATTGGAGGTGAGCATTCTAGTTACAAAGTAAGGAAGAAGGAAAAGGTAGTTCTTCATACCTTTCTTGAAGATCTTCATCTTCAAGCTTCCAACAACTTGAAGTTCCATCTTCAAGGCGCTCCCATAAGTTCAAAGAGGTGTTGTGGCATCACCTTCATCAAAAGCCTACACGATTTCAAAGAAAGAGAGGTTGTTAGTAACAACAATTCAAAGTTGTTCTACAACAATCAACAACAATTCGAGGGTGTTCTTCAACAACACCACCCGAAATTTGCAGAAGAAAGAAAGGAGGGTCGAAGTCATACCTCCGACTTTCAGTTGCAGCCCCACGTCAACTTCAACCTGCAGCAAGTCGAAAATTCAGCAGCAAACAACAAGTCGCAAACGGTTCAGACTTGCAACAAAAATTCAGAACAACACAGTAACAATTTGCAACAGTCAGAATAGCAACAATCAGCAACAAATTTGGAGCAGCAGAAAGAAATTCAACACATACAACAACGAATCCAAAGCAGTTGCAACAATAATTCGATTTCCAGAAGCAAGAAAGATCAAAGACATACCTTCAACAAAACCGGCAAAAATCTCCTTGCCGTAGGTAAATCATTTCTGCTCTTACTCTCAATATCACTGATAATCCTCACTGCAAATATACTTTTGTTTATCCTCTGAAAAATCGAAAAATAGAGAGATTATCTTTTTACTGCTATGACATAAGAAAAGAAAAAAATGAAGCTTTACCATGAAAACGAAATTTGAAGAACAAACCTTCAGTTTGTCTTCAATCAATCAAACCGAGTGTGTAGTTGTTGCGATTACTGTTCACTGAGAAAGCTTGAGAGAGAATCGCGAATGAGAGAAAGTAACTTTGTTGTTGCTGTTCAACCGCGAATCCAAGAAAAAAGCTTGTTGTTGTTGTTCTAAGAGTGAGAGACGGTACCGATTGAGAGAGACGACAATTTGCTGTTGTCGTTGTCACCGCAACTGAAGAGAAATCGATAGAGAGTTGTCGTCGTTGTTACTGATCACAGCAAAGAGAGAAAACCGAGTGAGAGCTTGTGTTTGTTTCTTGTTCACAGCGAGCGATCGAGAGAGAAGAGAGTATTTTCTTCTTCTGTTTTGTTTAATCGTGAGAGGAAACGAGAGAGTTACAGAGGCGCTGCCTCTCTTCACGTTTTAGGGTTCTCAAACCCAACCCAGCTTTGTTTTGACATATGGCCGGATCCGGGTTCCATCTGACCCGACCCGGTCCGACCCACACAGTTTTTTAATTCAGTGCTATCTTGTTTTGGGCTGCAACCTCTATCCGGGTTTCACACCTCCTCAGGCCCAATTATTAATTTCTTTTTTTAAAAAACTATTTCTTTTAGTTTTCTTTGAGAAAATTGATTTCATAAAAAGATTTAGTATTTTATTTTAATATAAGATATAGTTTAGTTTTTCTAATCTTTATTAAAATACCAAATATATATTAGATACATATTTATGTTTTGTTTCTAATTATTTTCTTCTTTTATGAAAATACAAAAAATATCTTTATTAGATTAATTTCTTTTAAATTTGATATTTTTATATTATTAATCACTTAAATTTTATTTGATTACTGTTGCATATATTACTGGAATTTTCTCACTTTATCCGAGACTTCGAGATTATTTCTCTGTTGTTCTCTGGCTTTGTCTGTTTTGTTTGGTCTTCCATTTGCTGTAGAAGTCTTTAAACAATTACTGGAAGATCATGAAATACTGTAAGCTGTGAGCTTATCCGACGTTTCTTTTCTGCTGGTGTGGATGCTCAATAACTGTTGAGATCCCAATTTATTCCAAGCATATCACTTAAGGATCAAGGTAACACCTCAAACTCAGAAATCCAATTTCTCATTCTTCGAGGTAAGCCAAAAACTCATAAAACTGTTTTTCATAACAGTAATCATTTCAAATCATCAATCAACTGTTTTCACAACAGTAATCATTTCAAAAATCACAAATCATTTTCAACTGTTTTTTCAACCAGTACTATAAAGTACTGGGCCTCTAATAGAGTGTAAGTCCCAAAAACCTTCTCTTCTTAGCTTGTTTTCAAAACTGTATTTTCAAAATCTTCTTTCTGTTTTCAAAACATTCTTCTGGTATTTGAAGGGCATTATTCCCGGTGAAACTCTTCAGATACCTATGTGACCTTTGTCCATCTTCACTTCTTCTGTTTTCAAAAAAACATTAACTGTTTATCATAAATATTCAACTGTCATCAACAAAATTACTGTTGAAGCTCTGTACATACATCTTCAAAGGCCTCCACTCCATCCAGGTTAGGCTTTACAAGCTTTCAATTTACAGTCTTTATTTAAATTACTGTCAAAAATAAACTGTGCATATATATTAGTTTAGAACTACGTTTGAGTATAAACCCTAGGACAATTAAACTATATATATATATTATAGGAATATGACCTAGGATTGAGAATGTCTTCCCGGTGAAGGCTCTTTCCTAATTAGAGATCTGTAGTTCAAACCCCCAAGATGAATTATTCCCGGTGAAACATCTTGGCAAAAACCTTAGAATCCGAATAATAGGACACATCCACCCAAAGAGGAATTATTCCCGGTGAAACCTCTTACCCATTTTCTTAGAGCCAAAATAAGTTCAAAACTACATAGCTTTCTCTTGTGCTATAACAAGGACCCTCGACTAGCCTCCTCTTGGGCTTTGTACAAGGACCCACAGGCTTCTTAAAAGCATTTCCAGCTTCCTCTTGAGCTTGTATACAAGGACCCATCAGGTTTCTTATAAACATAGGAACAGGTCTTTAGTCACCTTTTAGCCTACCCTGGTGAGTTTCTTCCAATTTAAACCAGACTTTAAACAAGCCAAGTTTGTCTCAATTTTACATTGAGTACACCTTTTGGAATGAGAGACATGGACAGTCTCTGTCACCCTTATCTTCATCAATCTTCCTTAGCAGAGTCTAGGATCCATGTTTGATCATCCTCAGCATTGAGTCAGCCTTCATCTTGGGCTTTAAACAAGAAGTCTCCACTAGATGATCTTTCTGCCAATCTTTTCATCCTTTAATAATTAATGGAGTGCTACCCAAATCATTCATGTCAATAAAAACCCCTGGAAAGGGTTAGCCTCCACACATTCTTTCATGTCAATAAAAACCCCTGGAAAGGGTTAGCCTCCAAAGTCAATTAATAAAAAGTCAAAAAATAAAGATTCATTTCTCTTAGGAGATAATTTCCCCAAAAGAGTCAAAACCCCTGGAAAGGGTCAGCCTCCAAAATCAATTAATCATTTCAATAAAAACCCCTGGAAAGGGTTAGCCTCCAAAAATCAGTTAATAAATAAAATAAAGGTTCATTTCTCTTAGGAGATAATTTCCCCAAAAGAGTCAAAACCCCTGGAAAGGGTCAGCCTCCAAAACAACAAAAAAACATGATAAAGTCAATCTTTCACAAACAATTCACCAGCTGAGTCAAAATCCCTGGAAAGGGTTAGCTTCCAAAAGAAAAACAGTCTTTTTAATCTCCAGTAGAGTCAAAACCAACAAAAACAGTTAGCCTCAACCTTGGGCTTCATACAAGGCACCCATACAATAAAACTCCCCTGTTAAGAGTCAGCCTCAACCTTGGGCATTGTACAAGGCAGATAATAGAGTCTCCCCAGTGAGTTCTTCATCATTCAGTAGCCACAACCTTGGGCTTTGTACAAGGCAGATAAACCATACTTTCATGTGTCAAAGATTCCTAACACTTAGGATCTTTCCCCATATAGTCATCCATGCTCAATCCATTTATTTAAGAGTCCGCCACAACCTTGGGCTTTGTACAAGGCAGAAAATAATGTTTTCCCTAGCAACTGTCAGCCACAACCTTGGGCTTTGTACAAGGCACACAAATAAAGTCTCCCTAAGTAGAGTCAGCCTCAATTCTGGGCTTTGTACAGAACACACAAAAATACCCTGTAATTAACCCCCAGTGGAGCCATCTCCCAAAGTCAAATAATGCATTAATAAATCAATCAAAAGCCTCAAGCTTGGGCCTCATACAAGCCAGCTAAAGTCAAATCTTTTATACAGTAGATAGACATAGCTTATCTCTATAGAGAGATATTTTTACTACTCTACCACATTCAAACAAACATTACATTTCAATTTCAATTTCAAACAAGTCTCCCATTTAGGATTTTGAAAGGCATGAGCTGGCAGTAAAACCCAGACATGTGCTAACTTTCCCTAATTTGGACGAGCATCTTTCTTTCATTTAAGAGGCATCTGACTGGCATACTTGTACACACAAGTAAGGTCCCCCTCTTGAATGAAATGAATTCAGTTATTCTGTCACTCCTTTACAATGTTTGTGGTAGAATAGTACAAATACCTCTCTGTAAAGATGATTTCATGTCTCTTTATTGTAAACAGAGATTTAATTCAAGCTTCACCCTTGAGCTTCAAGCAAGGCACCCAAAAACATTTAATCTCCCTAGTTAGTTCCCCGAACTACATTAAGCTTTGACTTCCACTAGGGATATGTAGGCATGAGGTTCACAAGGAATCTCAGCGAGCTAATAAAATACCAAAAATAGTCAGTCTGTCTATCTGTCTGTCTTTTCAAATCAATTCAATTCCTTCTCCTAACACAGAGGAGAAACTTTCCCAATCATTAGCAGCAAACACAATCACAATGACACAGAGAAGGTTCCTGTAGAGTACTACAGATATGTAGGGTGTTTAAACACTTCCCTATGTATAACCGACCCCCCGGACTCCAGAATTTCTAGTCTAGGTGAAATCCCCACACTTAGCAAACTCCTAGGGTTTAGTTGAGATCTTTTTTCCCCTTTCCTACTCGTAGGACAAATAAGAAAGTTCGTGTGATATCGTAAGAAGAACTGAAACAAAATTCATCCCACCACGGGCGCATTCTCCTTCCAAATTTCGCGTGAAGGGTCTAGCGTGCCGTCCTCCCAAGTGAAACGGGGAGGTAAAGAAAACGACACCACACAAAGTTACTTCTATATCTAGAAGGATGAGATTTCTTCTTAACAACATTCTTCTTTTTAGGATAATGTTGCATTACTTTAGGCTTGATCACTTTCTCTTGAATTGGTTGGTTACTAGCCTTAACAAAGATAGTCTTGCTGGATCTTGGTTTATCAAATTTAGAAAAACCAAGTCCGCTCTTATCATTGGAGTATCTTTGTGTGCTAAGAACATTTTCCAATCCAATTTGCCCTTTTTCATATCTTTCTAAAACACGTTTTAATTGGACAATTTGGTAGGAAAGTGATTCACAATTCTATCATGCAACATTATCTTCTTTAACACTAATCAGTTTTTCTTTGTCATCTTTATGTTCTACTTCAATTTTCTTAACCTTCTCTTCTAAAGATGATATTATTTTCTTTTGAGATGAGATAGTTTTATAGAGAATTTTTCATTCTTTTAATAATTCATCTATTGCACCTTGTGCCCCATTATCAAAAAGAGAATCATCATAACTAACCTCGTTGTGGACCTCCGTTTCCGACCATACCTCTCGCGGAGAGATACGTGAACTGACTCTTTTTTATTGTTTCTGCTTTCGCATTTTTTTGAAAATTCAGAGAGTCGCCACCGACCTTTTATTTTATCCAATTAAGGAAAGGTTTATAAAAGACACAGAAAAAAGACCTTTAAGAAATTCTGGGTAAGGGGGTAGGTTATACAAAGGGAAGGTGCTAGCACCCTTTGTATCCATGGTTATCCATGGGCTCTTAATTTGCTTAGCTCACTTGTTTTCAATTGCTCTGAAATACTTGCATGTGATTTGAAATACCTTTGTAAATTGAATTTGTAATGATCCTTGCGCGGATGTATACAAAGTGTTTTTTTTGTCTTTCGAAAGATGTTTTTTTGAAAAAAAGAACGTTAACCCCGTAATGATCCTTGTTTGGATATATACAAAGTATTGTCTTTTTGGAAAGTTTATTTTGAAAAACAATAGTGTATGAGAATTTTGTTTGTTTTGATTTGAGCAAGCAAATTAGGAGGTCTACCCTGAGTTGTAAGGTCTTTATCCTATTTCCTTTAAAAATCTATCCTTTCACCGGATATAAACAAAAGATTCGATTTTGTACTCGAAACAGTAGAATTTGACTTTGATTTTGAAAAGAATGAGAAAGGGGTTACCTTAAGAGGTGCAAGTGTGATTGTGTTTGAATTCAAATATTTTATTTTTTGAAGTTAGTGATCTAACGGTTCAATTTTATCTTTGACATACATGCAGTTTATATATGCTGGAATTTAAAATGCGGAAATGTAAAATGCGGAAAAGTAAATCTACGCTATTACATCGATTGTGCAGGAAATGTAACCTATGCCTATTTACATGAATTTAGCAACTTATACATTTATCTAGGAACTTTAAATAGCAAGAAAATAAAGACATGTTTTTGGATTTTTTATGATTTATTTTAATTATGATTAATGCATGATTAATTAAAATAAAATGAGGAAAAAGGATGAAAATAAAATTTAAACCTAAAATTTAAGTTCAATATGTTCAAAATGTTTGTTAATTAATTTAAAAAAACAAAACTAATTTTTTTTGAGTTTTTGAAATTGATTAGAAATTTATTAAGTTAATTAATATATAATTATACAAATAATTACACAAATAATTAAAACTTAAAGAGAAAATTATTCAAAATATGTACAAAAATTAGTTTATAATATATAAACAATATTTAATATAAAGAACAATTTTTTTATGATTTTTTGATTGGTTGAAATAATTAAAAAGCAAATATATAAATATATACCAATTAATTATGCAAAATATTTAAATTATGAAGAAAAATAAAATATTTTTATATCAGAAAATAATATATTATTTTAGCAACCTAAAAATATTTTTTTTGTATTTTTTGGATTTTTAAAACTATTTTTTAATTAATTTAACAAAGAAATTAAAATAAAAATAGAAAATAAAAGGATAATAATCAGGTGTGATGGTTATGAGGGAACATGGTGTGGTTGCGTGTTGTGATGCGTTGGATTGAAAATTTAAGGAGATCTGATGGCTCTGATTTTGAGGCACATGGCATAATGATAGGACTGCACGCACTGAATCAGAGATTTTTTAAAAAAAACACGCGCGCGCTATATCCAATGAGGTGAAGACACCTCATCGTCTTCAACCTCCAGCCAGCATCTTTAACAACGTTTTTGTAATAAAAGCGCTGTAATAGATACTTCCTATACCTGCAAAATAGCGAATAGGGTCAAACGTGAAAATAAATTTGGCGCGACATGTCCATTTGATTCGTCTAGTCCATACGAATTCAATGGTACCACTTAGAACCTTTGATTTTGCCTATTTTAGAAAGCCCTAATTTTGAAATTATGAACCCTAAAATGGTGGTTCTTCGTATGAGTGTCCAAACTTCAATTAAATTTCTAGAAATGACTAGGACCTCAATCTAAACACAAATATATGTCTACATCTTGCTAGATATGCGTGTGTTATGAGATATAAGTTGGTTTTAGTTTGAACAAACTGTGGTTTGTGTAGCTCAATTTGTGAGGTTTCAAGACTTAGAAATGATTGGAATATGTTCAGTGATGCTTGAGGAAGGTATTAGAATGTTTAGTTTGTATTGAAAGTGACTGGAATTCAAAATTCGAATTTGAGATTTCTTTGAAAAATTTGAGTGATTACAAGTGTGTTACAAGCAGAATTCTGGCTATGATCTCGTGTGCTTATGATTGTGAAGTGTTATAGCCTTTATATAGACTATGTTGTGCTTAGAATTGAAGCCAAGAAGCCTTTAGTTTCCTTTTTTGAATTCTTGATTTTTTATATTAAAACCTTTGAATTGTTGACCAAGTCTTGCTTCCCTTCAATGCTCTTGCCTTGTACCTCAATCCTCTGCAGAAAATTGAAGATTCTTGGATGACTCATGCTTAGATTGTAAGCTATCCATTATCCATCCATTTTTCCTTTTTATTTAATCTTAAAATAAGATAAAATTAAGCCAAAAATGGATAAAAATGGTATGGGCTTAGTCTTGGTAGTGGGAGGCCCATAATATTATGGAAAACATGTTTGAACCATGAAAACTTGGCCCCATTTGGAAAAAATGCATTTTTGAGCAATGTTGGTTTTATGCACTTTCCCAAAATTTACCCAACTTCAACAAGGTGTAAATCCCTCAATTTTTGTCATATGAAGGAGATCTTGCACTTTTTGGAAACCTCAAAGATTCCTCTAACCAATGCCTTTGGTCTCATGTCAAAATGACTTTTTATGCTCCTTGTGTGTCCTTTTGAAAAACATGTCTTTTTGTTGACTTTGAAAATGACCTGTAATGTCTTTGTTCATATTTTTCAAATGGTGAATGTGATGACCATGGGATCAATTGCATTTGAAAGATAATTGAATTTCCTTCAAAATGAGCTTTGGTTTGAATTTTTTGGATGAAGGATGAGAGAGTTATGACCAGTCAAAGTTGAGTTGACTTTTCAGGCAAAAACCCTAATTTTGAATCTTAGGGTTTTGTTGATTTTTGATCTTTCCTTGATGAATTATGATCATCCAATGATTAAATGATGAATCCTTTGACAAAATATAGACTTTGACAAAAAATTTCATTTTTGACTGTCTGTTGACTTTTTTGGTCAAACGGGTCGTCTGTTGACTGTTTGAGCTGCTGACGGTGCGTCTGAGTGAATTGAAGTTTGAAAATTTGTGTGATGGTACTTTGAGATATATGGATGTCCATGAAATCCATTTGAGGTCTCAAAAACTTGTTTCTCTTGTAAAAACAAGAAAACCCTAGTCAGGGACTGTTTGTGTAGGAGACAGTTAAGCGTACTTGATTTTTGTGCAGTGTTGAGTCTCTGCTAATCATGTGATATTCAGAAGACTTCTAGGACAAAAATCTTGGAATTTTGAATTGTAAAAGATTGATTTGATTGATGGTACAAAACACTGAGAATTGTACTGCCAGCAGTTTGACTGTCAACTGACTGTTCAGGTATTAATGTAGCAGTTAGAGTGAAAAATCAACCGTCAAAGTTAATTTTCTTTTTGTGCCTGCAAAAGATTTAGTCCTGTACCAATTGTGTCAGTACTATTTATCTGTAAATAAATAAATAGCATGTGTGAAGTAATAAACAGTATTTGGCGTTTACGTAAGAATAAATTCAACGGCAAGCAAAAATACTGTATAATAAAAATTCTAAAAACTACGTATTTCACATGTCAGGATATTTATTGAAATAAAAAATCCATGATTATGTGAGACTCTTAATTTTTAGATTGGAGTTTTCTTGAAAAAAGATGCGGGCAAATTTTGGGGTATAACACTCGCCTTCTTCATCGTCGGAGTGGTGTGATGCCATTAGTGCTAGGTTTGCAATTTCGTCACTATCGGAGTCTGATGAGGAACTTACTTCATTATCTTCCCATGCTATGTAGGCCTTTTTATTTTTGAACTCCTTTATGCCTTTGAATCCATTCTTCTTCGAAAGCTTTGGACATTTCGGCTTTATGTGTCCTTGTTTCCCACATTCATATCATGTAACTTCTTGTGATGAAGTGGATGCTTCTTTATCCTTATGGTTTGAGAATTTCTTTCTTTTGACATAGTTAGCATTATTAATATTATTTTTATTACCAAAAAATTTGCCTAACCTTTTTACAAGAAGCAAGAAGTTTTCATCTTCATCCGATGCATCTTTCATTTGGCTTTCTTTTGAATCTACCTTTAATGAAATGCCTTTGGATTTCTTCTCTAAGTTCTCATGCTTTTCCAATCTTCCAAGTTCCGTCTCATATTCTTGATGTTTTCCAAATAGTGTTGCGGAAGTAAATTTTGATAAATTTTTCTTTTCGGATATCGCCGTCACTTTTGGTTGCCACTCCCTTGTCAAAGATCTGAGCACTTTAAGATTAAGTTCTTCGGTTGTAAGAGTCTTACCAAGTGCCTTCAAGTGATTTTTCAAATGTACAAATTGTTTTTGCAAATCGAGAATAGTTTCTCCGGGCTTCATTCTAAACAGTTCGTACTCTTGGCTTAAAGTATTCAATCTTGATCTTTTAACTTCAGTGGTACCTTCATGAGTTTCTACAAGAGTATCACATATTTCCTTTGATGTTGTACATGCCGATACTCGGAAAAATTCATCCATACTAAGAGCACCTTGAAGAAGATTGACCGCCTTTTTGTCAGCAAGAACCCTTTTTCTATCATTATCATCCCATGACGCTTTAGGTTTCTCCGATCCAACACCATTAACGACCGTTATAGGGACATGAGGACCTTGTAGGACAACCTCCCAAACTTCTTCTCCTTGTGCTTCTAGATGAGCCTTCATTCGGATTTTCCAAAAGTCAAAATATTCACCACAAAACAATTAGGGCTTGTTGTTAGAACCACCATCTTTGAAAACCGGATTTTGATTTACGGAAGCCATTCTGGATCTTTAGGAACAAGTTACGTATAACTCGCTCTGATGCCAAATGTAAGTAATAGATATGCCTAAGAGGGGGGGTGAATTAGGTACTTTATAATTTTTTCGGTTTTATGGTGTAAAGGTGATTATTTTTTTGGTTTATGGTGATGTTCCTAAAAGATGTAAAGTGCAGAAAAATAAATGACACAAGGATATATCCTAGTTCCCCTCACAAACCGAGAGTACTCCAGTCCCCTTACGCAGTAAGAGATTTTAATATAGTTGGTATCTTCTACAAGCCTAACCAAACACCAAGAACAATCCTCTTGGATTTTTTACTAAGACCACTTATGAGAACAATCCTCTCAAAGTGTCTAACTTGTATCCAACAATCCTGGATAACAAGAATACAACAAGTATTTGATTTTGTATAAGAGTTTGAATAATAGAACAATGTATCAATTACTTAATTTATCTTCCCTTTCAAGCAATTATCAATGATAGTATAGTGCTCAATGTTTATGATCAATGATATGAATTTTTTATGGACATGTATGGAACACTAATGCAGAAAAAATATCAATGTGAAAGTTTGAATATCAAAGAACACTTGGTGTGAAATTTGAAAGAATAAATGTGTATAATTGCAAAGTGAAAGAGGTAAATATGAAATCTGAAAGTGAGGGTATAATTCAATGAACAAGTGCAATGTTTGAGTGAAACAAATTCGGATCCGTATGCACAAAAACAAAATGAACAAGTGCTACTGTTTCAGTCGTAACGGGTTACGAAAATGCCGGTAACCGGTTACGCTATACCGTTGTAGACCAAAATTCGAAAAATGCGTTTTCGTATCCGGTTACACCAAGAACCGTAACCAGTTACGTTGGAAAGAAAAAGACTTCCAGAAGAAAAAGGGAGTGTGGCTGCATGACCGTAATCGGTTATGCCTATAACCGTAACCGGTTACATTGAAGGAAGACACAAAAATTTATTTCTTAAGACTTCTAAAAATGCCAAGATTTTTTAGAGAAAGGACATGGTTGTTGCACCCCAAAATTTGCCCACCCAATTTTTATTTATAATTGGCTCATGCTTTTCATTTCATATGCATCATTCCATTAGGTCATCTAACACCTCACGCATTCATTAATCAATAATTTGGCATTGGGATCAAGGAGCGTGAAGAGCTAGGTTTATTATATTACTTTGAAGCTCTCACTCTCATTAAGAAATTCTTCAATCAAGGTGTTCTGTCCATGATTACTTAGATTTCAGGTCACTGGTATCAAGATTCATTTAAGAATGGGGGAAGATAATGTAGGATCATTATTGAGAATAAGGTAATTTGACAAGAGCTTTGAGTTGTGGTCATAGTCAACTCTAAAGAATTGACTTTTTTTACCAACAACATCCTTAGACTATTTTGGGATTTCTATTGATGCAAGAGTGCAAGTGGAGATTTGAATTGGAATCAAACAACCGATGGAGGGAATTGATCCACTACGCAAGAGAAAGTTACACAAAAATAAAATTACACAAAGTCAACATCCTTTTTTAAATTTTCAATTACAAAATTCAAGTTACTTGCAAATGCATTTCAAAGCACTGTCCATTACAATACAACACCTCACATCCCAGCAGCATTACAATTCCAAATCTACATCATGCTGTACAAAAATAATACTTTATTTTTTACAAACAGAATCCCGTTGTAAACAAATAGAACAAATCTCCCACAATTGATGATAATGTTGACTCAAATGTGGTTGCTGCTGAGTTTGAGTTTACAACAGAAGAGAGTGACTCGAATATTGGTATTACTGGTTCTAGGCTTGATCATCACATATTTGACTTCTAGGTTTCGGTTGACGGGTGGCGATTCTTTGAATTTGTCGAAGCTTCGAAGGGAAGAATCGGATGTTGATAAGAGACTCTACCAAAAATCAAGCCGATCAACCTGTGATTGAAGGTTCAGATTAGTTGTCGGAATGAGGCGAGGATGAGTCAAGTGCTGGGATTTTAATAGAAGGAGATTACCATGGCCAATCCTGCATCATATTTTAACAACAGTTCAGACCTGCACATACAAGTTATGCCATGCAATTCCACACTTCAAGTCAGAATCATTCAATAAGATTATAAACAAGATCTGTCCCAAAACAGTTTCAAAATTGAATACATTACCTTGTGCCGATATGTTACAGACCTGTCAGCAATATGTTCAAGCAAGGTTCACAAAATTAGCATGGCATACACATTCAGATTTATTTAGACATTTTGAAATCACGTCCCTCCTATACAATTCATCCAGTTTCAGAATCCATTACATCAGCACATGTCCCTAATCACGTCGAGACTTGAGGTTTGGTTCACTTCTAGATTATGCCTGCAATCCAACCTACATCAATGGCACCATTCAAACAGATCACAAGTCGTAAGATTAATCAAAAGAACACCTGCTACTAATCCAATTCATACCATACAGCAATTGTACATACATACAGCCATGTTCTAAACTGCCCTGTCCAAACAATTAGCCAAACATTCAAGCTTCAATCAAGTTCATATCGGTAGCTGCACATAAACATATAACTTTCCCTCTTATTCTTCAATTTCACAAATAACATCTAACCTCTTCCTAACTACCTTGATTCAGTTAATAACTAACCAACTAACTGTAACTGCTCTAACAGATTTGTAACAAACTCCCAACCTATAACAGAATTTCCCAACTGATTCTAACTTCCACAACTGTCCAATCTCCACCCTCTGATTCAATAACTAACTTACCCTAATCTAATGGCCCAGATCAACTCATCTCCAATTGCTTCAACAATCACCTTCAACTATATAAACTAATCACTACTCATTCACAAGGGTTCCTCACTTTCTCATCATATTCATAGACTCACACCTTCACCACTTTCTTCAGGCTCTATTCATCAATCTCACCTCATCTTCATCTTTCACCTCCATACAGAACCTCACCTTCATCTCCATTCTCACTCTCACTCATAATCCATTAACCCTCACTAAAGCTCATCGCCATTATCGATAGAGTTTCAACCTCTGAAACTCCTTCAATAGAGCTAGACTCCAACACTGCGCTTCATCTGAACCTCTCTCAATTCATATTCTAATCTCCATCTCCTCGTCTCTCACGATCTCAGAATCAGCCAACAAGACGCAACAAAAAATTTGCAAAAAAGAAACAAGAAGAAGAAGAAGAAGAAGCAAGATAAAGTTAAAGCGTTGAATCAAATTACCCGAAGAACTCTTCAATCTCTGCGTTTATTTCGCACGCTCGAGCAAGTGGAGTCTCCCCTCTGGTATTCTCGTCGCGTCGCATTTGTCCTTCGCTTCAGGTACGAACCTCCATTTCCTTTCACTTTCATTGCTGTGATGAACTGTCTTGGCATCATCTTCGTCTTGATTCATGCCAAATTGGCAAATATCGCACCTAGGGTTCGCGTTTTTCCCTTTTTCGATAACTGGCATTCGCGTACTCCTCTTGTTAAATTGATCATAGATTGAGGCTCAGGGCTTGATTTTGGGGTGAGTTTATGTTTGAAGCCTGGTGATTTGAGGAGAAACGGCGGCGGTTGGGGTGGAGACCATCGCCGGTGAGGATATGTGAACGAGAGTAAAGAGAGAAGACGAAAGAAGTTGAATCGTCACATTAAATTTAGACCTAATTCCCTTCTCTTTATTCATTTATCTATAACATTTAATTAGCATAAGATTTGTTTCAATTGACATTTTATTAGAATTAATTAGGACAAATTAGGATTAATTGAATATACTAACTAGTTTTGTAACGTGAATTGGTGTGATTCATTAGAAGTAAATCTGAAACAAAAACTTTTGTTGGGCTTCCCCCCTCTGAGCCCATAACTTTCTTTTTGGAAATCTGAATAAACAAAAATAATAATTTCTTGGGCCTGTAACAGTGGGCCTGCGCCCCATTGCTATTCACCATCCTTGATGCAACTTGCACCCCCCTCTGAATCACAAAATTATTAGGATTTTAGATCTTCTTACTTAGATTTTTCCCACTCTCTTGAGGTAATCAAAATACTAATTTTCCTCTTATCATTTTTAGACTTTAATACTAATTTTTGACATATAATAATCCATAAAAAATAGTAGTTTTAGGCTATTTGTTTTAGTCTTTTACTTGATTTGTAACTCAATTCCTCTCATAAAAATCATATAAAAATAGTAGTATTTTAAGGCCATTTTTGTACTATATTTTTTACTTGTTACTTCATACTTGTGTGTAATTTTTGCACCATTGTATCATTCTTAATCTTTGCTTATAATTGTGACTTTATTTTCATGTCTCTTTTAATCCTAACTTTAGGTAGAAACCATGATAACATTATGATCTAGAAATTCCCTTTTAACATTAGGCTAGTTAATTCATATTAGGCTAGTTTCCCATTTCTTTTCCCTTTCAACTTTAAAACATCTAACAAATACTTGACTTAATTTCCCTTAAAAGATACCAAGAAAACACCTAAAAAATGACTAATAAATTCTTGACTAATGAAAAAGGGAATGCAAACTCTCGTCCCTCTTGTTTAAGGGGATCACTTGAGTGGAAATTCCCAATCTTAAAAAACACCAACAAGAGTAATTCGAGTCTCCCTTGTTTAAGGGGTACACCCGAAACGCTCGACAAATCTCTCTTCTCTATCTCGCCTCCGAGGCATTCTTTCTCCTAATCGGACACGTTATTTCCGCTCCATTCCCAGCTTAAGACTCCAGAGGTCGAGCAGCGGAGTGCGAATGCAACTGTTCAACTAAAAAACACAAAAACAAACAAAAACATGTGAGCCGAACTACGGCGCTCTGATTCCTGAAAAGGATACGTAGGCATTAGGTCGCGGGGCCTAAGCGAGCACAACTATTTAAAAACCTTATTTTCCTCGTGTTTCTTCTTCTTCCATTTGCACGCATTCCCTTAGTAATTAAGCTTTAGATTTGTACACCCTTTAGATTGCAACAAACATAGGTGGATACCATCGAGTACGATGGGCGTGAGGGGTGCTAGCACCTTCCCCTTGCGTAACCGACTTCCTTACCCTGTCTCTGGTCGAAAGACCTCGTTCTTATTCATCTTAGGTTTTCTGATATTCCTTTCCCTCTTTGGGATAAATATATTGGTGGCGACTCTGTTCATTTCGCGAGCGTGCGACAGCTGGCGACTATGCTGGGGAACCTAAGCAAGTCGATCCTAGCCTTTGTTTGTTGTTTGTTTATTGGGTGTGCTTATATATTGTTTATGTTTTGCATTGCTTACTTTATGCTTGCATATCATGTTTATTTTCTCGCATTCTGGACTATATTATGGGTCCCCGTGGGGGTCACATATTTTTCCTGATATGTTTTGCAGGTGGGGGTTTTTTTGTGAGGTAAAAGGCCCACTACCCAGGCCAGTGACACATAGGATTAGTGTGGATGCCCATGTCAACTCCCGTAGCGTTTGATACGATCGAGCTTGACATGGGTACCACGACCAGGCGAGGTTCTTTCATGGAACATTGTGTCTGGCACGTTTGTGCCTCAAACACATTGTACCCCATGGGAATCGTTAACCCTGGTTACCATTAGGGACCACCTGTCCGTGTCTAGACTTCATACCCGTGAGATTGGGGTGGGACAGGAAACTTGACCTTCATCATACCCGGATTTCTGCTATTTAATAAAAGGCGTCGAACCTTTGATCCTGGGATATTTGACTTATACAAAAGTTCTACATCAGTTATATATCATAATCAACGTCGAACTTCTGAATCTGGAGGTTTGACCTTATGTGACTTATGCAAAGGTTATCTATCAGAATCAACGTCGAACCTCTGAATCTGGAGGATTCGACCCTATTTGACTTATGCACAAGCTATCTATCCAGAAAGCAACGTCGGACCTCTGAATCTGGAGGATTCGACTATATCTTATTGACCATGAGAAGCTGTTATCCAAGAGGCCTTGATCCTTGATATTGATTTATGATACATTTCGCATCTTCATTAACATTTTTGCATTCATGCATGTGCATCCATGGTTACCAAGACTCTTACCATCTTCCTCTCCATCAGATCAGACAAGACGATTCCTCGACGCCAATATCTGACAAGAGCTCACCAACAAAGAATCGTGGGGAATTACAAATAAGATCAAGCTACCATCAGAAGACTCCATGCCCCCTAAAGGGGGCACCTTCCACCAAAGGAGCCTGGAGACTTTGTGTTTGTTAGAGAACATCTCATTTGCATCAGAATAAGGCCAATCTTGCCATTGTTTAGACTTCTCAAGTATTTTCAACTGTATTACTTTTGTTGTTATCAAGTACTTCTCATTGTAAGAAAATCATTTTGTTTGAATAAATAAATAAAAAATGCAATATACATGTTTTTCTCAAATCATTTCATCTTTGTCATCATGTTTATTGATATTCAACTCATTTGTCTTAAGCAACCAGAAAAGGAGAATGATGAAAATCAAAAACACAAGAACTACCAACTGTATGCTTTTGGAACAAAGATCCTGCTGACGATGTACAGGCATTTTTTTTAATTCCTAAACACTGGAGTTATAAGGGAGTGAAACCCTCGTCAACCCTTTGAGCCTAAGGAGTAGTAGTTTCTTTTCAAATATACAAAACCCCCAATCTTAACCAGGGGCAGGGTAGTCTTCAGTTAGTGCGACCGAGCGCTCAACTTTCAGGTATTCCATCAGAGGATCATGAAGGATAGAAAAACACTTAGAAAGGGGGGGTTTGAATAAGTGTGACTTTAAAACTTGGACGATAAAAATAAAATGCACAGTTATTTTTATCCTGGTTCGTTGTTAACTAAACTACTCCAGTCCACCCCCGCAGAGATGATTTACCTCAACTGAGGATTTAATCCACTAATCGCACGGATTACAATGGTTTTCCACTTAGTCAGCAACTAAGTCTTCCAAAGTCTTCTGATCACACACTGATCACTCCAGGAACAACTGCTTAGATACCCTCTAAGACTTTCTAGAGTATACTGATCCACACGATCACTCTAGTTACAACCTGCTTAGATAACCTCTAAGACTTCCTAGAGTATTCTGATCCACACGATCACTCTAGTTCCTTACAACTTAATGTAATCAATTCTAAGAGTATTACAATTGCTTCTTAAAAGCTATAATCACAAACTGTGATATTTCTCTTAACGTTTAAGCTTAATCTCACTAAAATATTACAACACCAATGTAGTGAGCTTTGATGAAGATGAAGATTCTGAGCTTTGAGTTTAACAGCGTTTCAGCAAGTCTTTTTGAATAATCTTGTTCAGAGATGTTCAGAATTCGTAACCTTGCTTCTCATCAGAACTAAGATAATTGATCAGAACAAATCTTGTTCTAACAATCTCCCCCTTTTTGATGATGACAAAAACATATATAAATGATATGAATTTGCGATCAGAAAGAGCAGTCGGCAAACGACAAATTACACAGCTATAGCATAAGCATATGAATATGTCTCCCCCTGAGATTAACAATCTCCCCCTGAGATAAATAATCTCCCCCTGAAATAAATACTCGAAGAACCTTAATAAAAGACTTCCCTGATTATTTCGGTAGAGACGATCACATAAGCTTCTGTCTTCAGAGAATTCATAGCTTCTGACTTCTGCTTCCATTGGACAGCTTCAGAACTAGAATTTCTTTAGATCCTTAGAACACTCACAGCTTCTGATTCCTGCTTCCATCTAGGACAGCTTCAGAACTTGAATTTCTTTGATCTTCAGAACATTCACAGCTTCTGATTTCTGCTTCCATTCAGGACAGCTTCAGAACTTGAGTTTTCTGGATCTTTAGAACATTCACAACTTCTGATTTCTGCTTCCCTCGGATAGCTTCAGAACTTTGAATGTCTACCAACATCACTTCATGCTAGATTTGTATCAGAACATTGTTGAATGTACCAGAGCATCATCAGAGCATCTCTACATCCTGAAATGTTACAGAACAAAAACTAAACGACAAAAGTCAGCATGAACGAGTCAGAATATAAAATGTGTATTAGAACACATGATATGTATCAGAGCCATATATATCAGAGCCATATAGGCTAAAATAATGTATCAGAGCAAATAGAATTTTGTCAGAGCAAATAGACAAATATTAATCAAATTCTATTATCAGTGCTTCTGATTCATTCTTCTTTCTTGCTTCTGATATCTGAAGCTTGACAGCACTCAGCTTGCTTCAGTTTCCAAGAGCTTATTCTTTTTACAGAATAACACTTCTTATGGTTTTGCTTCTTGTGTTTGCTTCTGAAGATTCTCTTCACTTCTTTATACCTGCAAAACACTTAAACCATATAGAACTTGCAGTTCTTGTTAGTAAATGCAACTGATTAAATCAAATCATTTATCACATATTTCTCCCCCTTTTTGTCATATCATCAAAAACAGAAAAGATTCAGAGAGAAACAGAACGAAACACACGGAGGAAGAAGATGATTTCATTGAAGTTCAAATAGCAGGTACAGAAGTACATGAAGATAAGTAAGATCAGATGCACAGAAACAAAACAGATGCAACAAAAAGAAAGAAACAACACAGACTCAATCTAAGATGGCCCTAGCCTTGACAAGATCTTGGCCAGCATCTCTTTAACCTCATTGTTGTGTCCTTCTTGCCTCACCATGAAAGCGTTATACTTATCATTGAGTGAGCTTTGCTCATCCTGTCTCTTCTGAATTTCTTCCAGAGTCCTTGCAAGACGAGAAGATTCATCAGAAGAAGCTTCACCGCTTTCAACCACAGGAATAGCAACTGGATCTGTAGCTTCCATGGATAGATCATTTGCAGGGATTTCCTCAACAGGAACCGTTTTAGCAACATGATCTTCAGCATCTGCTTCTTGCATAGAAGCATCTCCATATTCTGCAGCAGGAATTTCCGAGTCTCCATTCTCAAGTGCCTGAAGAATGGCAGCTAGATTCCTGGGAGCAGAAGGACCTTCAACTTCTGGTGGGTCAACAACTTCTGGAATGACCAGGCTTGGGTCTTTCTCAGAAGGGTTTTCCCTCAGATAGTTAAAGAGAGTCTTGAAGTCTCCGAGCAGAACAGGATAATCAGGAATAAAGATAACAATATCCCTGCATGGATTTGCTTCCATTGCAGCAGCCAGTCTTAATTGTTCCATCTCATCCAAGAAGGGCTTCTCTTCCAAAAGATGTCTTCCTTTGAGACTAGCAAACCAGAAGTCTTCATAATTCCTCAGAATTCCACGAGGTCGTGGGGCAGCAGCTACAAGTCTTTTCTGTACTTCCACTGCTTCTTCTTGAAACACCTTGCGAAATCTTTTCCAGATATTTCTTGTAGAAACATCATTCAGACCATTTAGGAAGGCTTCCTTTAGAAGGTCTAAGCCATTGATTACTTCATATCTGAAGAGTTCCAGGTAGGTAGAAGGTTCAGGTTCAGGCGGATTGAGGGTGAATTTGTAGTCAGGGTAGAGAAGACGGTAGGGTTGGAATTTTCTGGTAGGTAATGGATGGGATATAGAAGGTGGAGGTGCGGTGGATGAGGAAGAAGGGATATCTGAGAGAATGATTGATGATGGTGGAATATCAGAAGGAATCGATTGAGAAGAGGATGGAGTATTTGTAAAGGGAATTGGTGAGAAGGATTTATCAGAAGGAGTTGGGGGAAGAATACTTAAAGGTGTGGGGTTTAGAATGGGAGAGGAGAAGGATGATGGAGAAGGATTTGGTAAGGTGAAGTTTACTTTTGGTTCAGAAGGAGGTGATTTGGGAGAAGGTTTAGGGACAGAAGGAGGTGGAGTAAAAACCTGCCTGGAGGCATGTGAAGATCTGGTTCTGAGAAGGGAGTCTCTGATCCTTTTATTCCTGTGTTCAGAAGATCCTACCTTGTCAGGATCGTAGGTGACCCTCAACTTCTTGGCTCTCTCAGCCTCATCTTCTTGTGCCTTTCTTTTTAGCCTTGCCTGTCGTTCCTTTTTATCCTTCTTCAGAATATCATCTTTGGACGGGAGTACTCTGCCACGGATCCAAGCAGGATCAACGTCTGATTGCTTCCTAACACAATATTCCAAGTAAAGCTTGACAACTTGATCAAGTTCTTTATGAAACAAGGAGATGAATCCTTCAACAGCAATTCTTCTTGACAGAATGTCATGAAAGCTTGTGCACACAAAAGGTACATTCTTAATGAGGTCCAGTCCGAACAAATCAAAACCATTGAAGATGGGACCTTGAGTTACTTCAAGAAAATGCGATGCATTGAGGTTTCTGATGGAGTCCACCACTTTGCTTTCAATCAGAATATCTGAAATCATCCTTCCGAATGGAATGGTTGTTCTTGGAATATGAGGATACTTCGCCCTTTCATCTTCTCTTGACTCAAAGATAGAAGTTTTCAGATTCTCAAACAGAATATGAGAGATGTTGATCTCTATCTTTTTGCCAATGCAGAAAAGAGTGTACTTGTGAGTCGGACTGATGTAGGAGGAGGAGAGCATCCTTTTTCTATGGTGAAGAGAACCCAGAATAATCGCAGCCCATACTTTATAAAAAGGCCTTAAGGTGCCCGTGTTATGAGAATCAATTCCAACAGCCGTAGAGATTTGTTTTTCAACTGGAGTCCATTCAACTGTATTGGGTTGAAGACCAGACCAACCTTCTTTATCATTAAGATTGTACAGCTTCCTGATGAGCTTCTCAGTGATAACCACTTCATGCCCTAGCACGAATGAAATGATGGCAGTTGGGGTAACCGTTGCATGTACCCAGAAATCCTTCACAAGTTCAGGATAAATTGGACCAACCAATCTATCAAGATATTTAGACCATCCTTGCTCAAAGATTCTTGCATCACACTGAAAGCCATTTGCTTTAAGGTTGTTGATGTCCACAGCAGATTCACATATAACTTCCAGTTCTTTCGTGGGTATTAAGCAAGTTTTCAAAGGAGCATACTCATACTTGCTTAAAAGGATCTGTGTAGAAGTGAGCCTTTCTTTTGAATTTGATGAACAAGAAGATGAGTTCATGATGATAATGCTTTGAGATCAAATCAAGACTAGGGTTTGAAGAGGAATGCAACGAAGTGAATGCACAAAAGAGAGAGAAAGAGAGAAAAAGAGGGAATGAAGATGAAGCGGGTTATTTAAAAGATTTAAAAAAGAAATCATTATGCATTTAATGAGAAACGACATTAGGAGAGAGAACACAGTAAATGAAATGATTTAATACAGTTACCTAGGTCGGCGTCTTTTCAACTGCACGCTTTGTACTAACCGTACAGACACGTGTTCACCATCAGATAATAGATGACAGCTGTAAATTTCAGAATAGACTTTACGCCTTCAGATTCAGATCACTGCTTCTGATCTGATCAACTTTCTCTTTTGGAATCACTTCTTCTGAAGTATGCTAATGTAAATCTGAATGATCTTCTGATCCTATACTTCTGATATACACAGCTTCTGGAGATTCACTTCTTTGTTCTGCAGCTTCTGATAAGATAAAACTGTATCTTGCAGAAATTCTTAAGCTGCATTGTTTCATCAGAAACAAGTTTATCATCAAACCAGATATTTATTGATTCGTCCACAATCAATGTTTCAATATTGTATATTCTGTAGAGCTTAGAGCATTCAGAATAATCAAGAACGAAACACCATTGCTTTAGAAACACACAAAACAAATGGTTTCAAGACTAATAAACTTTCTTTTCTGATCTCCTACGAACATAGATTCTTCAACAGATTTAAGTACCAGAACTTGGAAGACAGTCCTTCTTCCCTTCAAGTGTTGAGACCAACTTGAGTCCAGGTGACTTGACATGTTGACTTTTATCTTCTTTGTTGCCAAGAGAATCTGCAAAAGAAATAGTCTTTTTCTTTGGTACCCACATCTTCTTGGGTCCTTTCTTGTTAGATTTTCTCAAGTTCTGATTGAACTTGGGTTTGACATTGTAAGCAATAGGAGGAACAGCATGATAATTTTTAATATGAGTTTCATGATATTTCCTAGGTTGTGTCACGTGCTTTTTGGTGTGTGTTATGTGAAAACTTTGAGCATGTGAGGTGTGCCTAATATCATGGGAGTGGCCATACTTGAACTGATCATACAATGGCTTGTATGTAAATTTCATTTCATCAACAGGTTCAAGTTTGTATGGGGTTTCACCCTCATAACCAATGCCAACTCTTTTGTTTCCAGACACAGCATATATCATAGAAGCTAGCTGACTTCTGCCAATACTTCTAGATAAGAACTTCCTGAAACTTAAATCATATTCTTTCAGAATATGGTTTAGACTAGGAGTGGATTTTTCTGAATCAGAAGGGGATCCAACATCATTGGATAATTTTAAAAGTTTTTCTTTTAATTCAGAATTCTCCAACTCAAGCTTCTTTGTTTCAAATTCAAATAGCTTTTTCAGCTT
Organism: Vicia villosa; assembly: GCF_029867415.1. NCBI lineage: Eukaryota > Viridiplantae > Streptophyta > Magnoliopsida > Fabales > Fabaceae > Vicia > Vicia villosa. Next base: position 163,795,692 of record NC_081183.1, read on the forward strand.
TTTGTATTTGAGACTAATCTGAGACTTGAGTTCCAGAAGTTCAGTTAAACTGGAAACTAACTCATCTCTAGTAAGTTCAGAAAATACCTCTTCAGAATTTGATTCTGATGTAGATTCTGATCCGTCATCTTCTGTCGCCATCAGCGCACAGTTAGCCTGCTCATCTTTAGAGTCTGAATCATCTTCTGACTCATCCCAGGTTGCCATAAGACCTTTCTTCTTATGAAACTTCTTCTTGGGATTTTCCTTCTGAAGTTTTGGACATTCATTCTTGAAGTGTCATGGCTCATTGCATTCATAGCACATGACCTTCTTCTTGTCAAATCTTCTGTCATCAGAAGATTCTCCATGTTCAAATCTCTTTGAACTTTTGAAGCCTCTGAACTTCCTTTGCTTGCTCTTCCAGAGTTGGTTTACCCTTCTGGAGATCATGGACAGTTCATCTTCTTCTTCAGATTCTGATTCTTCAGGATCTTCTTCTCTAGCCTGAAAAGCGTTAGTGCATTTTTTGATATTTGATTTTAATGCAATAGACTTACCTTTCTTTTGAGGCTCATTTGCGTCCAGCTCTATTTCATGGCTTCTCAAGGCACTGATAAGCTCTTCCAGAGAAACTTCATTCAGATTCTTTGCAATCTTGAATGCAGTCACCATAGGACCCCATCTTCTGGGTAAGCTTCTGATGATCTTCTTTACGTGATCAGCCTTGGTGTATCCCTTGTCAAGAACTCTCAATCCAGCAGTAAGAGTTTGAAATCTTGAAAACATCTTTTCAATGTCTTCATCATCCTCCATCTTGAAGGCTTCATACTTTTGGATTAAGGCAAGAGCTTTAGTCTCCTTGACTTGAGCATTTCCTTCATGAGTCATTTTCAAGGACTCATATATATCATAGGCCGTTTCCCTGTTTGATATCTTCTCATACTCAGCATGAGAAATAGCATTCAGCAGAACAGTTCTGCATTTATGATGATTCCTGAAAAGCTTCTTCTGATCATCACTCATTTCTTGCCTTGTCAGCTTTACGCCACTGGCATTTACTGGATGTTTGTAACCATCCATCAGAAGATCCCATAGATCACCTTCTAGACTAAGAAAGTAACTTTCCAGTTTATCTTTCCAGTATTCAAAGTTTTCACCATCAAATACCGGCGGTCTAGTATAACCATTGTTACCGTTGTGTTGCTCAGCTGAGCCAGATGTAGATGTAGATTTTTCAGTTCCATCAGCCATCTTTTACTGAAGCGTTTTTCTCTTCCTGAATCTTTTCTAAACACGGTTAAGTGCTTGCACCTTAGAACCGGCGCTCTGATGCCAATTGAAGGATAGAAAAACACTTAGAAAGGGGGGGTTTGAATAAGTGTGACTTTAAAACTTGGACGATAAAAATAAAATGCACAGTTATTTTTATCCTGGTTCGTTGTTAACTAAACTACTCCAGTCCACCCCCGCAGAGATGATTTACCTCAACTGAGGATTTAATCCACTAATCGCACGGATTACAATGGTTTTCCACTTAGTCAGCAACTAAGTCTTCCAGAGTCTTCTGATCACACACTGATCACTCCAGGAACAACTGCTTAGATACCCTCTAAGACTTTCTAGAGTATACTGATCCACACAATCACTCTAGTTACAACCTGCTTAGATAACCTCTAAGACTTCCTAGAGTATTCTGATCCACACGATCACTCTAGTTCCTTACAACTTAATGTAATCAATTCTAAGAGTATTACAATTGCTTCTTAAAAGCTATAATCACAAACTGTGATATTTCTCTTAACGTTTAAGCTTAATCTCACTAAAATATTACAACAGCAATGTAGTGAGCTTTGATGAAGATGAAGATTCTGAGCTTTGAGTTTAACAGCGTTTCAGCAAGTCTTTTTGAATAATATTGTTCAGAGATGTTCAGAATTCGTAACCTTGCTTCTCATCAGAACTTCATATTTATAGGCGTTGAGAAGATGACCGTTGAGTGCATTTAATGCTTTGCGTGTTCCGTACAGCATCGCATTTAATGTTATACGCTTTTGTCAACTACCTCGAGCCTTGTTCACGCTGTGTCTACTGACGTTGCCTTTAATAGCTTTTAACGTTCCTTTTGTCAGTCAGCGTAGCCTGCCACTTGTACTTCCTTCTGATCTGATGTTTGTGAATACAACGTTTGAATATCATCAGAGTCAAACAGCTTGGTGCATAGCATCTTCTGATCTTCTGACCTTGAAGTGCTTCTGTGCGTGATACCATCAGAACTTCAGTGCTTCTGATCTCATGTTCTTCTGATGCTTCCATAGACCCATGTTCTGATTCTGCTTCGACCATCTTCTGATGTCTTGCCAGACCATGTTCTGATGTTGCATGCTGAACCCTTTGAGACAAAGCTTCTGAGCGCTGAATTATGCATACTCTTTATATATTTCCTGAAAAGGAAATTGCATTGGATTAGAGTACCATATTATCTTAAGCAAAATTCATATTATTGTTATCATCAAAACTAAGATAATTGATCAGAACAAATCTTGTTCTAACAGATCAATCATATCTCAGACCTCACAACAAAAAAGAAGAGAATAATCCACAATGGATGTCTCTCATCCACTAAGAAGAAGGCAGTCACAACCTTTTCTTCAAGTCAACCACAAAAGTCATACAACTTGTTCCTGAACGAGACAAAAAAAAAGAATGAAAAGAAAGTTATGAATCATGATCAAAAAAAAAAGAAAGAGACAATAGCCCGCTAAGTCAAAGAAAAAGTCAAAAGAAAGAAGAGCTTTGAAGAAAATGACTTAGGCAAAAATTAGGGCATATCCCGCTGGACAACGAAAACAAAAATAAAAAGAAACTTTTTGTCCAAGCAAAAGTTAGGGAAAGCAAAAGACAAGAACAAGAACCAAAAATCCTCCAAGGGACAAGTTGTTGTGACCAATAACAAGAGCACTAAAGGGTGGTTGCCACCTCCATCAAAGTCACAAAGGATCCTCATCCATCACAATCCTTCCTGAAAGGTGAACACTCGTGTCAAACTAGCTGAACGTAGGACTGGAGAACATCACGAAGAAGGGGTGGGTTAAGTAGAACTCGAGCCTTTATCCTTTGTTTCTCAAACCGTGAACCCGGCCACGTTACAACCCTCAAAAGTCCTAATTGAAGCAGGGTTCGTTCCAAAAGCATACAAACTGTAGAATCATGTCAAAACTGACTTCTAATGTTGCTTGTCATTTGTGTTAGTATCAGTACAACATTATAGACAAATAAAAACTTTTTACTTTGAGATTAACATGTGCATTGCATTTCTCATTATCCTTTTCAAAACAGAATTGTCTCTAATATGAAATTAAGTACTTGATACCAAGGAAAGTTCGACATTGAAATTCCATCGAGTAGTCTTACAAAGGCAAAGGTTGGTCATCCGCAAATCAAATACCCGAAGCATCCATCTAGTGGAACAATTCCTTTCAATCTGGGGCATTCATTCCATGATCAACACTGGGGCAAACCATTGCGATCTCCATGATTCAAGCATATCAAAGTTCTTTCTCAAGAGATCCTACAAGTTGGGGCAAGCCAGTAACAACTCTTTTCTTCATCTTCAATCAAGTGTCAGACATCAAGACATGTGTCGAGGAGTCAAGCCAAACACCTCACCTTCACAAGGGCTATCCTTCAAGCCATGACATTTCTACAAAGGCACTCTCCATCCATCCCTGGTACCTTGGAAACAAATCATTTCATTCATAGTCATGCATGCATCATGCATATCATTGCATTCTCATTGACACCCACAATAATCCAATCATCAATAAAGCAGGGGCATCCACCCTACCTTGATTCTCAAGCAGAGTTTCAGAACTCCATCCAATCTATTCCATACAAAGCAGAAGCCCTGACAGATCAATCAGTACACCGCATATAGAATTCATTGCATTGCATCTCCAGAAGGGCATAAAATAAATCAAACATTTGCATATGAAGCATAAGCCAAGTTACTCATCAGATGGGTTCTCACCCAGCATTCAATTGATAGTCCACTGGATCACTCAGAGTTACCATTGTGGTGTCATCTCCCAAAGTCAATCATGTTCATCTTTCTTCAACCCAGAGTTGACTTTCCTTTCATCTTTTAACCCCGAGTTAATTATCTCTTTCCACTCAACCCAGAGTTGACGGTTATCTCCTTTCTTCCCACTCAACCCAGAGTTGACGATTATCTTTTGTCTTTTCCCACTCAACCCAGAGTTGACGGTTATCTTTTGTCTTTTCCCACTCAACCCAGAGTTGATGGTTATCTCCTTTTTTCCCACTCAACCCAGAGTTGACGGTTATCTTTTGTCTTTTCCCACTCAACCCAGAGTTGACGATTATCTTTTGTCTTTTCCCACTCAAGCCAGAGTTGACGGTTATCTTTTGTCTTTTCCCACTCAACCCAGAGTTGATGGTTATCTCCTTTCTTCCCACTCAACCCAGAGTTGACGGTTATCTTTTGTCTTTTCCCACTCAACCCAGAGTTGACGGTTATCTTTTGTCTTTTTCCCACTCAACCCAGAGTTGACGGTTATCGTTTATTCAACCCAGAGTTGATCCTTATCTTTCTTTCCCACTCAACCCAGAGTTGACGGTTATCTTTTATTCAACCCAGAGTTGATCTCCTCCCCACTCAACCCAGAGTTGACGGTTATCCCTTTTCAATCCACAGTTGATCTTTCCCACTCAACCCAGAGTTGACGGTTATCTTTCATTCAACCCAGAGTTGATCTCTCTCTTTCCCACTCAACCCAAAGTTGACAGATATCTTTCATTCAACCCAGAGTTGATCTTTCTCTTTCCCTCTCAACCCAGAGTTGACGGATATTTCTCGTTGATTTCTTATTTCCCACTCAACCCAGAGTTGACGGTTATCTTTTATCTCTTATTCAATCCAGAATTGATTTCTCTTTTCCCACTCAACCCAGAGTTGACGGTTATTCCGATTGTTCATCTCTCCTCTCTCAACCCAGAGTTGATGTCTATCTCTTGTTTTCAATCCATAGTTGATTTTCTTTCTTTCTCAACCCAGAGTTGATGCCTATATCTTGTCCCACTAATACTGGTTCCCCTTTTCTTTCTCAATCCAGAGTTGATGCTGACCTCTTATTCAAACCCCGAGTTGACTTCCCTTTATTCTTCGACCCAGAGTTGACCCACTTTTCTTTTTTAACCCAGAGTTGATGTTTATTTCATTTCTAACCCAGAGTTAATTTGATCAATCCATAATTAATGCATTCTTCCTCAGTGGATTTGACACCATTTCTTCCCTAGTGGATCTCATCTTTCTTAGGCAAATTTTCAGGTTCACTTGATATTTAATCTTCTTCTACCTCGAATGCTCGAAAGGCTAGCGTCAATCTCACCTTCAGGTTTAAGATGATTAAATAGGGGCAGCTGTTGCACCCCAAAATTTGCCCACCCAATTTTTATTTATAATTGGCTCATGCTTTTCATTTCATATGCATCATTCCATTAGGTCATCTAACACCTCACGCATTCATTAATCAATAATTTGGCATTGGGATCAAGGAGCGTGAAGAGCTAGGTTTATTATATTACTTTGAAGCTCTCACTCTCATTAAGAAATTCTTCAATCAAGGTGTTCTGTCCATGATTACTTAGATTTCAGGTCACTGGTATCAAGATTCAATTAAGAATGGGGGAAGATAATGTATATTGGATCATTATTGAGAATAAGGTAATTTGACAAGAGCTTTGACCTGTGGTCATAGTCAACTCTAAAGAATTGACTTTTTTTACCAACAACATCCTTGGACTATTATGGAATTTCTATTGATGCAAGAGTGCAAGTGGAGATTTGAATTGGAATCAAACAACCGATGGAGGGAATTGATCCACTACGCAAGAGAAAGTTACACAAAAAGAAAATTACACAAAGTCAACATCCTTTTTTAAATTTTCAATTACAAAATTCAAGTTACTTGCTAATGCATTTCAAAGCACTGTCCATTACAATACAACACCTCACATCCCAGCAGCATTATAATTCCAAATCTACATCATGCTGTACAAAAATAATACTTTATTTTTTACAAACAGAATCCCGTTGTAAACAAATTGAACAAATCTCCCACAATTGATGATAATGTTGACTCAAATGTGGTTGCTGCTGAGTTTGAGTTTGCAACAGAAGAGAGTGACTCGAATATTGGTATTACTGGTTCTAGGCTTGATCATCACATATTTGACTTCTAGGTTTCGGTTGACGGGTGGCGATTCTTTGAATTTGTCGAAGCTTCGAAGGGAAGAATCAGATGTTGATAAGAGACTCTACCAAATCTCAAGCCGATCAACCTGTGATTGAAGGTTCAGATTAGTTGTCGGAATGAGGCGAGGATGAGTCAAGTGCTGGGATTTTAACAGAAGGAGATTACCATGGCCAATCCTGCATCATATTTTAACAACAGTTCAGACCTGCACATACAAGTTATGCCTTGCAATTCCACACTTCAAGTCAGAATCATTCAATAAGATTATAAACAAGATTTGTCCCAAAACAGTTTCAAAATTGAAGACATTACCTTGTGCCGATATGTTACAGACCTGTCAGCAATATGTTCAAGCAAGGTTCACAAAATTAGCATGGCATACACATTCAGATTTATTTAGACATTTCGAAATCACGTCCCTCCTATACAATTCATCCAGTTTTAGAATCCATTACATCAGCACATGTCCCTAATCACGTCGAGACTTGAGGTTTGGTTCACTTCTAGATTATGCCTGCAATCCAACCTACATCAATGGCACCATTCAAACAGATCACAAGTCGTAAGATTAATCAAAAGAACACCTGCTACTAATCCAATTCATACCATACAGCAATTGTACATACATACAGCCATGTTCTAAACTGCCCTGTCCAAACAATTAGCCAAACATTCAAGCTTCAATCAAGTTCATATCGGTAGCTGCACATAAACATATAACTTTCCCTCTTATTCTTCAATTTCACAAATAACATCTAACCTCTTCCTAACTACCTTGATTCAGTTAATAACTAACCAACTAACTGTAACTGCTCTAACAGATTTGTAACAAACTACCAACCTATAACAGAATTTCCCAACTGATTCTAACTTCCACAACTGTCCAATCTCCACCCTCTGATTCAATAACTAACTTACCCTAATCTAATGGCCCAGATCAACTCATCTCCAATTGCTTCAACAATCACCTTCAACTATATGAACTAATCACTACTCATTCACAAGGGTTCCTCACTTTCTCATCATATTCATAGACTCACACCTTCACCACTTTCTTCAGGCTCTATTCATCAATCTCACCTCATCTTCATCTTTCACCTCCATACAGAACCTCACCTTCATCTCCATTCTCACTCTCACTCAGAATCCATTAACCCTCACTAAAGCTCATCGCCATTATTGATAGAGTTTCAACCTCTGAAACTCCTTCAATAGAGCTAGACTCCAACACTGCGCTTCATCTGAACCTCTCTCAATTCATATTCTAATCTCCATCTCCTCGTCTCTCACGATCTCAGAATCAGCCAACAAGACGCAACAAAAAATTTGCAAGAAAGAAACAAGAAGAAGAAGAAGAAGCAAGATAAAGTTAAAGCGTTGAATCAAATTACCTGAAGAACTCTTCAATCTCTGCGTTTATTTCGCACGCTCGAGCAAGTGAAGTCTCCCCTCTGGTATTCTCGTCGCGTCGCATTTGTCCTTCGCTTCAGGTACGAACCTCCATTTCCTTTCACTTTCATTGTTGTGATGAACTGTCTTGGCATCATCTTCGTCTTGATTCATGCCAAATTAGCAAATATCGCACCTAGGGTTCGCGTTTTTCCCTTTTTCGATAACTGGCATTCGCGTACTCCTCTTGTTAAATTGATCATAGATTGAGGCTCAGGGCTTGATTTTAGGGTGAGTTTATGTTTGAAGCGTGGTGATTTGAGGAGAAACGGCGGCGGTTGGGGTGGAGACCATCGCCGGTGAGGATATGTGAACGAGAGTAAAGAGAGAAGACGAAAGAAGTTGAATCGTCACATTAAATTTAGACCTAATTCCCTTCTCTTTATTCATTTATCTATAACATTTAATTAGCATAAGATTTGTTTCAATTGACATTTTATTAGAATTAATTAGGACAAATTAGGATTAATTGAATATACTAACTAGTTTTGTAACGTGAATTGGTGTGATTCATTAGAAGTAAATCTGAAACAAAAACTTTTGTTGGGCTTCCCCCCTCTGAGCCCATAACTTTCTTTTTGGAAATCTGAATAAACAAAAATAATAATTTCTTGGGCCTGTACCAGTGGGCCTGCGCCCCATTGCTATTCACCATCCTTGATGCAACTTGCACCCCCCTCTGAATCACAAAATTATTAGGATTTTAGATCTTCTTACTTAGATTTTTCCCACTCTCTTGAGGTAATCAAAATACTAATTTTCCTCTTATCATTTTTAGACTTTAATACTAATTTTTGACATATAATAATCCATAAAAATAGTAGTTTTAGGCTATTTGTTTTAGTCTTTTACTTGATTTGTAACTCAATTCCTCTCATAAAAATCATATAAAAATAGTAGTATTTTAAGGCCATTTTTGTACTATATTTTTTACTTGTTACTTCATACTTGTGTGTAATTTTTGCACCATTGTATCATTCTTAATCTTTGCTTATAATTGTGACTTTATTTTCATGTCTCTTTTAATCCTAACTTTAGGTAGAAACCATGATAACATTATGATCTAGAAATTCCCTTTTAACATTAGGCTAGTTAATTCATATTAGGCTAGTTTCCCATTTCTTTTCCCTTTCAACTTTAAAACATCTAACAAATACTTGACTTAATTTCCCTTAAAAGATACCAAGAAAACACCTAAAAAATGACTAATAAATGCTTGACTAATGAAAAAGGGAATGGAAACTCTCGTCCCTCTTGTTTAAGGGGATCACTTGAGTGGAAATTCCCAATCTTAAAAAACACCAACAAGAGTAATTCGAGTCTCCCTTGTTTAAGGGGTACACCCGAAATGCTCGACAAATCTCTCTTCTCTATCTCGCCTCCGAGGCATTCTTTCTCCTAATCGGACACGTTATTTCCGCTCCAATCCCAGCTTAAGACTCCAGAGGTCGAGCAGCGGAGTGCGAATGCAACTGTTCAACTAAAAAACACAAAAACAAACAAAAACATGTGAGCCGAACTACGGCGCTCTGATTCCTGAAAAGGATACGTAGGCATTAGGTCGCGGGGCCTAAGCGAGCACAACTATTTAAAAACCTTATTTTCCCCGGGTTTCTTCTTCTTCCATTTGCACGCATTCCCTTAGTAATTAAGCTTTAGATTTGTACACCCTTTAGATAGCAACAAACATAGGTGGATACCATCGAGTACGATGGGCGTGAGGGGTGCTAGCACCTTCCCCTTGCGTAACCGACTTCCTTACCCTGTCTCTGGTCGAAAGACCTCGTTCTTATTCATCTTAGGTTTTCTGATATTCCTTCCCCTCTTTGGGATAAATATATTGGTGGCGACTCTGTTCATTTCGCGAGCGTGCGACAATGGTGACTTTATGCAAATATGTATTTTGAGCACTATTTTATCCAGATAATAATATGTTTATACCTTAACTACAAAGGTCTTCAAAAGCTTGTTTAAGAAACTTGATGCTATATTGAGACTTGGATTGAATGCTCTTTGAATATTTTTCTCATCCTTTCTTGGTAGTTAGATATCCATGTTGTCTTCATCAAAAGCTTTTGATTGAGAAGCTTGTTTCTACAAGGTTTGGGACCTTGTCCCTCCTCCGCGAGACCATCGAGTAATTGGCACTAAATGGGTGTTTAGGAACAAACTAGACGAAAATGGTATCATCACTCGCAACAAGGCTCGTCTTGTTGCTCAAGGGTATAGCCAAGAGGAAGGGATTGACTATGAGGAGACCCATGCTCCGGTCGCCCGACTCGAGGCAATATGATTGTTAATTGCATTTGCATGTTCACAAAACTTTAAGCTTTATCAAATGGTTGTTAAGAGTGCGTTTCTAAATAGGTTCATTAATGAAGAGGTCTATGTATCTCAACCTCCCGGATTCAAAAACGTTGATTATCCCGATTATGTTTATAAACTTAAGCGTGCCTTGTATGGTCTAAAACAAGCTCCTAGAGCTTGGTACGAGCGGCTTAGCAATTTTTTGATTAATCAAGGTTTTTCAAGAGGGAAAGTTGATACCACCCTATTCATTAAAAGACATGAAAAGCATTCCATATTAGTTCAAGTGTATGTTGATGATATTATCTTTGGTTCCACTAATATGACTCTTGTAAAGGAGTTTTCTAAGCTTATGCAGGGAGAATTTGAGATGAGCATGATGGGTGAACTGAAATACTTCCTTGGACTCCAAATAAAGCAACTAAAAGAAGGCACGTTTGTGAGTCAAACTAAGTATTGTCAACAGCTACTCCAACGATTTGACATGGCAAAGTCCAAGGCCATTGACACTCCTATGCCTACCGCGGTAAATCTTGATCGGGATGAACATGGTAAGCCGATTGATGTAAAAAGGTATAGAGGTATGATCGGTTCCCTACTTTACATTACCGCTTCTCGTCCCGATATTATGTTTAGTGTATGCATGTGCGCAAGATATCAATCATGTCCTAAGGAGTCTCACTTAAAAGCCGATAAGCGCATACTTAGGTATCTTGTAGGTACAACTAAGCATGGTTTATGGTTCTCGAAAGGTAGTGATTGCTCTTTGGTTGGATATTCTGATTCTGACTTTGCCGGGTGCAAATTGGATAGGAAAAACACTAGTGGAACATGTCACTTCTTTTCAAATTCTTTTGTTAGGTGGCATAGCAAGAAACAAGTGTCCGTTGCTTTGTCAACCGCCAAGGCGGAATATGTGGAGGCCGGTAATTGTTGTGCTCAAATACTATGGCTCAAGCAACAATTACTTGACTTAAATGTCAAGCTTGATCATATTCCTATCTTTTGTGATAACACAAGTGCCATAAATCTAACAAAAAATCCGGTCTTGCACTCTCGCACTAAACACGTAGAAATTCGACACCATTTCCTTAGAGATCATGTTGAGAAGGGTGATGTAGTGTTTGAGCATGTTGATAGCAAAAATCAACTTGCCGACATCTTTACAAAACCACTAGCTATCGAGCCCTTCTTTCACATCCGTAGGGAACTTGGCGTCCTTGATATATCAGATAGGTTGCAACTATGAGTAGTTGCATATGCTTTATTTATTGTTATTATCTATGCTCTCACAATTTCTTAAGTGATTATTCAAAGAAATGTGAGGGCCTGTTTCTCTATCTCCCATGTGTAAAGGTATATCGTTTCAACCTTAGATTCACTTCATGCTAATATATCACTATGGTAAAGTTGAAATTTGTTCATTAATTTGTGTGTTTTATGCATAATTTGGTTGTGACATACATACGTTCATTGCATACAGCCAAAATTTGAAATTTGCAAGCCATAGGTCGACCTACTCTTCATGTGATTCGACCTACTCAAAAATAATTTTTAAAAATTTGAGGCTAATGCGTCGATGCATCACCTGCATAGGTCGACGCATCGTTCGCAGAATTTCTAAATTAGGTTACATTTAAAAAGGGGGCACAAGGCAATTCACTCTCTTCTTTCTATTCCTTGCGCCGACCTGTTCACACAAACCCTAAAGTCCACTCATCTCCTCCCTCTCAATCATCAATGGCCTCCCACAAATCATCAAGAAAGAGAGCCACCAGAGAGGAATCTTCCTCTCAACCACAACGTGACATCGAGGATGCTCTATCTCTTATTCCTGATGCCCTGGTGGAATCCTACTGCGCAAATTTCAGCAAGAGAAAGGTAATCAAGCAACCTTGCGAAGGCTTCATCATCAACAGGTAATTGATCTGCTTGAAGTTCAAAAACTCGGTGCTTTTCTTGAACTAAGTCATGATTACAAAGAGGATCCGGTTAGAATCTTCTATAATGGGATGGAAGGCCCATTCTAAGGTAGTTCATTCCACTTTCAAATGGTTAAAACCACGTATGCCATTACCGACAGCACTGGGAGGCATGTTGGCTTGTTTCCGTTAATTGAGAATGTTGTCATGGTAACTGACACCAACATATTGACTCAGTTTGACTTCAATGTTGCACTGAACAACATGTTGAGGCCTCCTCATGCTGATCATGTCATTCAAAGCAGCTTGTTCCCTCGGACGGCTACTACAGGTTTACTCAACATACTTGACAAAATATTGAAGTGGACTGTGGCAAGTGTAACACCCTTCTAAACCCCGCGGAAAATTTAACAAAAATCAGAGTAAACATGAAAAAAGGGTATTACAACTCCAATAAAATAAACAAATATTCATGTCATGCCATAAAAGAACGATAAACCAAAAATTATTCAGATATCATGTTAACACAGCGGAATATTCTTAACAACTGAATAATTAAACATCCAGAGTCGGAGACTCATGATTCAACCATAAACCATAAACAAAACAAGGATTTATCAACCAATCCTAAAATAACGTTCCCAGTGTTACATGACCAGAGCATGAAACAAACCCAACTGACTCTAACGATCTACTTGACGAGCTAATCCTCACCAAGCACACAAGCTACTCCTCAATCTGAAAAATAACAACAGTAAGGGTGAGTTTCATTCGCATTAACAAATGTTATAGGAATATAAACAATACAACTTCATTCATACATTATTCACCCAAATTCAATTATATTCAGATATTATAGCAACATTCATCAGATACAATCATCCATACCAAATACACACAAATTATAACATTGGACAACTTCCATTCATGTTACAATTATAAACAACAACCTAATGCAATGAAACTAAATGCATGTGGTACCAAACATGGGATAACCCATCTCAGCGATCCACCACCATAAAGATTCGGCTACTTCTCTCACCAATTCCACACAATGGGAATTAGCTACCGCTGTCCCACCACCATAAGGGATACAGCCCACAACATGATTATGAAATGCATGCATCACATACCGCATGCTAATCATCAATACCAAACAACTGAACAATCATAATCATCAACTAATGCAACAACAATAGCCACACAATAGTTATGCTATTTTTCAACCATCTCAAATATACATTTTACATCAGCAACACATGTATATTAATCATCAATCACAACCAAGAAGGGTTAATAGACAAAACATTCACCAGTGCACTTGTACGCATAAACCACCACAACCAATTAAATCAAGTGTTTTAAAATAAAACTGAGTCACAACAAAAAACACTATTTTATTGCGTAAATCGCTTAATCAACTTCACTGTGCTTGAAACAGCACCAAAATCCGACTCACGGTCTGAAAGTTATGGATTTTAGAAAATAAAATAATTTTTCAAAAAGCTTCAGTGGTAATCGGTTACTCCAATTCAAGTAACCGGTTACTACCTTATGGAGTAACCAACGAGTCTATTCGTAACAGCGGTAACCGATTACTTCAAAACCAGTAACCGGTTACTACCTCCCAGCAGAACCACAGAACACAAAATCCAACAGTGGTAACCGGTTACCCTAGTTCAAGTAACCAGTTACTTCACAACGAATAGGCCATCTCAGTGACGTAACCCAAAGTAATCGGTTACCACTCCCCAGGTAACCGGTTACCTCGTACCAGAAACCCTAAAACTCCATTTTTTCAGCACCTGCATCAATTCCAAGCCATACCAGAACGTACCATAACGTATTGCAACATCAAACATCATCAACAAAGACGAAAATGCACATTTACACATACTTCTAATCATGCTTTAACATCATTATCCAACACCAATCATCATTCACAACATCAATTGAACCAAAGTTCTATAAACCCCAAAAACCCCAAACCCGACATACAATCCAATTCAGAATCCTAACATACAAACTCTATTGAATCATTCATACAACCCATAATAGAGGTTAATGAGAAGAATCCCCCCTTACCTCGATGTCAAATTATTGGATGCCCTTGCTCTTCACACTTGCTCTTCTCCCAATTTCACGTTCAGCTCTTTTCTTCCCCCTTTTGGTTCTCTTTTCACAAAATCCTCCTCTTTTCTATTTTATGAAAATATAACCTTATTTTAGAAAAAGGCTTTGCAACTGACACACCCCCCAATTGCTACTCGCGACACTGGCCCATTAGCCTCATCAATCTATATTTCTCAAATAATTAAATTATTTCTAATATTTAATTAAAAAAATTAATTAAATTAAATAAAGAAATTTATGGGGTGTTACAACTCTCCCCCACTAGAAAAGTTTTCGTCCTCGAAAACATACCTTAGGCAAAGAGTTCCGGCTAGGAGTCCTTCACTTGGCTATCCAATTCCCATGTAACATTTCCACCGGCTGGTCCTCCCCAAGCTACTCTGACCAATGCTATCTCCTTGCCACGCAATTGTTTTACCTCCCGATCTTCAATCCTCATAGGCAAAGCTTCAACTGTCAGATTATCCTTTACCTGTACGTCATCCACTTGGATCACATGAGATGGATCAGAAATGTATTTCCTCAACTGCGACACATGGAATACATCATGCAGATATGCAAGCGTCGGTGGCAACGCAATGCGATACGCCACCTCTCCTACTCTTTCCGTAATGTGAAACAGGCCAATAAAACGTGAAGTCAATTTCTTTGATATAAGAGCTCGTCTGATACCAGTCATAGGAGTATGTGGACCTCCGATTTTTTTTAATCCCGGGCCATACCTCTGATCTGTAGAGATACGTGAACTGACTCTTTTTTGTCGCTTAATGCTTTCGCATTTTGAAAATTCACAGAGTCGCCACCGACCTTTTATTTTATCCAATTAAGGAAAGGTTTATAAAAGAAACAGAAAAAAGACCTTTAAGAAATTCTGGGTAAGGGGGTAGGTTATACAAAGGGAAGGTGTTAGCACCCTTTGTATCCATGGTTATCCATGGGCTCTTAAGTTTGCTTAGCTCACTTGTTTTTCGATCACTTTTCAATTGCTCTGAAATTGCTCATATGTGGTTTCAAATACCTTTGTAATTTGAATTTTGTAATGATCCGTGTGTGGATGTATACAAAATGCTTGTTTATCTTTCGAAAGATGTTTTGAAAAGAACGTTAACTTTGTAATAACCCGTGTTTGGATGTATACAAAGTATTGTCTTTTTTGAAAGTTTTGAAAAATCAACAGTGTATGAGAATTTTGTTTGTTTGGATTTGAGCAAGCAAACTAGGAGATCTACCCTGAGTTGTAAGGTCTTTATCCTATTTCCTTTAAAAATCTATCCTTTCACCAGATATAAAAGCAAGGTTCGATTTTGTACTCAAAACAGTGGAATTTTGACTTTGATTTTGAAAGATTGAAAAGGGATTTACCTTAAGAGGTGCAAGTGTGATTGTGATTGGATTCAGATATTTATCTTTGAAGTTAGTGATCTAACGGTTCAGTTTTATCTTTGACATACACGCAGTTTATATTTGCTGGAAATTAAAATGCGGAAATGTAAAGTGCGGAAAGTAAATCTACGCTATTACATCGATTGTGCAGGAAATGTAAACTAGCCTATTTACATGAATTTGACATCCTATACATTTATCTAGGAATTTAAATTGCAAGAGAAGTAAAAGGCATGTTTTTTGGTTTTTTATGATTTCTTTTAATTATAATTAATGTATGATTAATTAAATTAAAATGGAGAAAGAAGATGAAAATTGATTTAAACCTAGAAATTAAGTTTAAAATATGTACAAAATATTTATCAATTAATTTTAAAACAAAACTAATTTTTTTGGAATTTTTGAAATTGATTTGAAATTGATTTAAGTTAATTAAAACATAATTATGCAAATAATTATACAAATAATTAAAACTTAAAGATAAAATTATTCAAAATATGTACAAAATTAGTTTATAATATATAAATAATTTTTAACATTAAGAACAATTTTTTTTATGATTTTTTTTGATTGGTTAGAATAATTAAAAAGCAAATATATAAATATATACTAATTAATTATGCAAAATATTGAAATTATGAAGAAAAATAAAATATTTTTATTTCATAAAATAGTATATTATTTTAGAAGTATAAAAATATTTTTTGTGTATTTTTTGAATTTTTAAAACTATTTTTAATTAATTTAACAAAGAAATTAAAACAAAATAGAAAATAAAATAAAAAATAAAAGGATACTGATCCTGTATGGAAATTAAATGAGGGAGTATGATATGCGTGCGTGTTCTGAGGCGTTGGATGAGTTGATGGATGGATCAGAAGGCCCAGATGGTGAGGGACCATAGCACGTGGAACACCTGCAAAACACTGAATTCCAAGTCAGTTTAAAAAAAACACGCGCGCGCCTCCCAGCGAATCAGAGGGCGCCACGCATCATCTTCAACCTTCAGATGGGTTTTTACACCGTTCATTTGCAGGTGGTGTAAAAAACCCAATCTTTTACACCTGGTAATAATAGCGAATACAAGCAAACGTGAGTATAAATTTGGCGCGATGGTATGGTTGAGTTCGTATTGTTCATGCGAACTCAATGGTACTATTCAGAACCTGTAATTTTGCCTAATTTAGAAGACCCTAATTTTGGGATGAAGAACCCTAAAATGGTGGTTTCGTGTATACGCATCTAAAACTTAATTAAAGCTCCAGAAATGATCTACACCTCAAACCAAACTCAATAGTATGTCTACATCTTGTTAAACATGTGTGAATAGCCAGATACGAATTGATTTTAGTTTGAACAATTTTTGACCTGTGTAGCTCGATTCAGTGAGCTTCAAGGCTTGTAATTGATTGAGATAGTTTCAGTGATGTTCAAGGAAGGTGTATGAATGCTTAGTTTGTATTGAAATGAGCAGAAATTACAAATTCGAATTTGAGTTTTCTTTGAATTTTTTCAAGTGATTACAAAGGTGTTATGCTTAGCTTTGCTTCTGAACTTGTCTCCTTTTTGTTACTGAACTAAGATAGCTTATTTATAAGCTATGTGTGCTTACAATTGAAGCTAATATGTGCCTTAGTTGCCTTTGTTGAAACTTTGGTTTTTTAATATTAAAAACCTTTGAATTCTTGACCAAGTCACCTTGCCTTCAATGCACCTGCCTTGCCCTTTACTTCTCTGCAGAAAGATGAAGATTCTTTGGGGTGAGTCATGCTTGATTTGTAAGCTACCATTTATCCATGCATTTTCCTTTTAATTTTAATCTTAAAGTAAGATAAAATCATGCAAAAATGGATAAAAAAAAGGTATGGGCTTAGTCTTGGTCGTGGGAGGCCCATATCATCATGGAAATGATGTTTGAATTATGAAAACTTGGCCCCATTTGGAAAAAATGCCATTTTGAACAATGTTGATTTCATGTATTTTCCCAAAATTTAGCCAACTTCAACAAGGTGTAAATCCTTCAATTTTTGTCATATGAAGGAGATCTTGCACTTTTTGGAAACCTCAAAGAGTCCTCTAACCAATGCCTTTGGTCTCATGTCAAAATGATTTTTGAAGCTCCATGTGTGTCCTTTTGAAAAAAGTGTCTTTTTGTTGACTTTGAAAATGACCTGTAATGTCTTTGATCATATTTTTCAAATGGTGAATCCAATGACCATGGGATCAATGGCATTTTAAAGATAATTGAATTTCCTTCAAAACAAGCTTGGGTTTGAATTTTTTGGATGAAGGATGAGAGAGTTATGATCAGTCAAAGTTGAGTTGACTTTTCAGGCAAAAACCCTAATTTTGAATCTTAGGGTTTTGTTGATTTTTGATCTTTCCTTGATGAATTATGATCATCCAATGATCAAATGATGAATCCTTTGACAAAATATGGACTTTGACAAAAAATTTCATTTTTTTACTGTCTGTTGACTTTTTTGGTCAAACGGGTCGTCTGTTGACTGTTTGAGCTGCTGACGGTGCGTCTGAGTGAATTGAAGTTTGAAAATTTGTATGATGGTACTTTGAGATATATGGATGTGTATGAAATCCATTTGAGCTCTCAAAAACTTGTTGCTCCTGTAAAAACAAGAAAAACCCTAGTCAGGGACTGTTTATGTAGGAGACAGTTAAGCGTACCTGATTTTTGCGTAGTGTTGAGTCTCTGCTAATCGCGTGATATTCAGAAGACTTCTAGAACAAAAATCTTGGAATTTTGAATTGTGAAAGATTGATTTGATTGATGGTACAAAACATTGAGAATTGTACTGCCAGCAGTTTGGCTGTCAACTGACTGTCCAGGTATTGAAACAGCAGTTAGAGTGAAAAATCAACAGTCAAAGTTAATTTTCTTTTTTGTTGTTTTTGTTTTATGTTTTTATGTGAAAAATGAAAGTTTATTTACATGACTTGTTAAAAACATAGACATAATAAATAACTAATATACTGTTACCAGTACAGTCTAAGTTTCCTGATTCTGCGCCTGCAAAAAGATTTAACTCTGTACCAATTGTGTCAGTACTATTTATCTGTAAATAAATAAATAGCATGTGTGAAGTAATAAACAGTATTTGGCGTTTGCGTAAGAATAAATTCAACTGCAAGCCAAATTACTGTATAAGAAAAATTCTAAAAACTAAGTATTTCATATGTCAGGATATTTATTGAAATAAAAATCCATGATTATATGAGACCCTTAATTTTCAGATTGGAGTTTTCTTGAAAAATATGTGGGCAAATTTTGGGGTATAACAGTTGCCCCTATTCAATCTTCTTAAACCTGAAGAGATTGTCTGAAATCTGAAGGTAGAAGATGATTGAATATTTAGATGCCCTGAAAATTTGCACTTACCTTGATCAGAAGAGATGTTGGAAGTTGTATTTAAATGTCGTCTGCGAAATGTTGTTGGCAGATTGAAACATTACCTGAGATGGGCTTTCAGATGCCACCTGGTAAATGGGTTGAGGGTTTGTTCATCAGAATGAATCCATTGATTATATCTTGATGAAGGATTTGAAAGTCTTTGTGTTGACTGTTTCGGAACCGTCCAAGGTTACCGCTTTAAGTCTTGGAGGATGATCGTTACGGAACTTGTCCAAAGTTTTTTCGCTTTAGATTTTGGAAGTTGATCATTGTGGAACCGTCTGAGGTATCGCTTTAGATCTGCAACGTTAGATCGTTTTGGAACCGTCTGAGGTATCGCTTTAGATCTGCAATGTTAGATCGTTTTGGAACCGTCTGAGGTATCGCTTTAGATCTGCTATGTTAGATCGTTTTGGAACCGTCTGAGGTATCGCTTTAGATCTGCTATGTTAGATCGTTTTGGGACCGTCTGAGGTATCGCTTTAGATCTGTGATGTTAGATCGTTTTGGAACCGTCTGAGGTATCAACTTTAGATCTGTGATGCCTGTTTTTGAGTTGGTAAGTGATCAGAATGAATCTTCGGCTTGATTATATCTGAGAGAACCGTTCATGGAATTCAGGTGAACACGGCATGTGATTGAGAACATCTTTGTTGAAGATATCTGCCTACCTGAAAAATCAAGTTAGTGATATGCAATGTTTATGATGCATGTAAATGTGAGATATTCCCGGAGAAATATGCATGTTATGTTGTGCATGATGTATGATGTATGATGCATGATGTATGATGTATGATGTATGATGTATGATGTATGATGTATGAATATGTGAATGTGATGTCAAGCTTCTAATTGGAAAAATAAATTCCCACTAGTCAGCTGGACATGAATGTATTGTGATTGTTGATGATCTTTTGTCTTGCTTGAGTACCCTCGTCTGGGGAAATTTTTTTTTTGAGAACCCGGGTATCCCGTTGAAGGATCTTTGACTACTGCTTGGGGAACCAAAGGTAACTGGAAGTTCTGATGCCCTTTCAAATGGGAATGAGGAAGATGCATAATCCTCCGGTGCACTATCTGACCAAGTCCGGGTGCGGGGATCACACCTTCTGAAGATAGTAATCTGGAACAAACCTGCTGGGGAATAAGACTTCTTTTGAAGAGAAAATCTTGTTGAGGAATTTGCTGCGAAATGCGTTTCTCTTGGTGATTTCCTTCTGATGGAATGATGTCCAGATGATCGGGACATTTCCTGAATGCCATTCCTGTTTTTCCTGGTAAACATCAATCTTATTCAAATGCATATGTTCATTCAAAATTATCATTGGGATGCTTACGTATTTAAATAGAAGAAATGAAAATAGTGATTTTTGAAAGAGCTGCATTGAAAAGAGCCATGATAGGCGGGTTAGCACAGGGAGACAACAATCCTAGAAGTAGGAAACTGTCAGAAAGTTTTGAAAAATATTTATGAAGATAAATAGCTATGTGAAAATGATCCAGTCAAGTTTCAACTCTGCTATTGCCAATCTGTCTTCGAGCATCTCATCCCTCACTTGTTGGAAGAAAGTGATTAGACTGATCGGTGTCTTTGAGGTGTTGAATCTTGATGGTGAGTAGGCAGCTGAACGGAACACAGTTGTATGCTTCATTCCTTAACTTTTGCCTAGGCCGCCCTTTCAGGTTTTCAGCCTACCGGGATAGTATTTGTTTAGTCTCTAATTTTTGCCTGGACCGCCCTTTCGGGTTTTCAATCCACCGAGACGCTCTATTTTATTGAATTGGGCTTATTTAGTTAGAAGTGGAATTATGTGGGTTAAGTCCAATATGAATAATATAGTAAGAGTTTAAAGAGAGTTAGAGACACCATAACATTTATTCATTTCAAGAGAAGAAGAAGAGGAGAAAGGAGACTAAGAGAAGAAGAAAGGGGAAGAACATCAAGGAGCAAAAGCTAGGGTTTGAAGCACATTGAAGAGGTAAGGGGGAGAACCCTTATTATTATGGGTTAGTATGATTGGGTCAATATGTAGATTAACATGATTAGGTTATTGTGTAGAGAGTAGAAATTGAATTAGGATTAAATATGAAATTCTTTGCGTTATTGGAATTGAAGAACTAGTGGTCTAAATGAACAGTGTCGTTCGGCACTAGAGGACCTTGACGTCTGTTGCTTGTACCGGGACGGTGGGAGTGAGCACTTAAGCCAACCGTATTTTTTATCGTTCGTTTTATGCACTTTCAGTATAATGGATTATATTGTTTTACTTACTGTTCCTATATATGCCAGATTCCATATGTTGAAATGCCATTATTATATATATATATATATATATATATATATATATATATATATATATATATATATATATATATATATATAAAAATGAAAATGGAAACACACTCCAGCTATGATAATTACGTCTCATGCTATTTCCATTGTGTAGTATAACTTATTTCTTTTCTGTTTTATTTGAAGCCAATTAAGCCACTATTTTATGCTATTCCATTGGATTTTGTGACTTTGTTTCTTTCATGTTTCATATTAGTGGTTTGTTATTTGTTTCATGATAGATATTATTCTTTAAGAAATATATTAATGGCATAGATGATAGAAATGAACCATAGTTATGCATTGAACTATAATTATAATAATTAGATAAAATATAATTGAACATTAGGATTAATAAATGATGAAACAGTAGCATTAGTGGACCAATATGCCATGTATAGTAGAGTGTTATAAATTGAAATACAATAGAAACAGCCCCGTTTGATCGAATAGCCAAATTAAGCGGTATAGTTAGTCGTTCGGAATTTGATGTAAATTTACGTGGTAGCTAAGTTTAATTAGTAGATTAACATGGTGGTGTTATTTTTGTTGAAAATGTGACATTACGAACCGACCGAAATAGTGTGGATTTAAATATTTTTATATTAAATATTAGTTTTAGGAATAAAAAAATGAATTAGTAACTTAGATTCTAAATGAAGTGTAATTATTAATTAGTTGAGTTAATTAATAGTTAAATTAATTGCAATGAGTTTAATTGATTGAAATATATTTGAAGTTGGATCAATTATTCGGTTTGTCGGTAAATTACGGTATTTTGAGGATTTGTTCGTAATTGTGTTTTGTCTTGAATAGGTATGTTGAGAAATATATATTTCCATGCCAATGATGTTGTGCTAATATTGATTCTTTGTGAGTAGTTGGTTAATATTAATTCTAATGATTAATTGCTTGATGTTGAAAGTGTGTGTTCATGTATAATGGGCAAAATGAGGATTAAAATGAGATAGTGTGGTTACTAGTGTTAATTGGATTGTGTGAATCGTAATTGATTAATTGGCCTCTTGTATGTGAATGATGTGTGTGTGTTGTGAATGTGGTGTACAATTGGTGGATAATTCATAGAGTTGAATTATTGTGATATGCGGAAAGTTAAGATGGTAGAGATGATCTTAATTGCATATATTTGTGATATTGTACATACATTCATATCATAGTGTGCCTTGAAACACAGGTGGATTTGCTTTGAAACACAAGCGGGCTTGGATTCTAGAGTGAATCGGAAGCCGTAAACTATATGCTTACAATTGGAGGACTTTGGTCTTGTCCGGATCGGAAGTGTGGCTTAACTTCTAGAGATATGAATCGGAGGCCGGTGAAACTTAGAATTTCACATTGGTACCACATGCATAGTGTCACATGTTTCATTGAGTCACATTAGAGTTCTGTGATAGTTGATTATGTGCATTATGTTGTCATGATATGTGCATGATTTTGATAATTGATTATGTGCATTATGTTGTTGTGATAAGTGTACGAGTGAACAATTGATTATGTGCATTGATGTCGTAATGCTATGTGTACGAGTTTGGTAATTGATTATGTACACTTGGTGTTGTGGTGATATTTGTATTAGTTGATAATTGAGAATGGGTGATGTTTGAATACGTAATTGGTTAAATGCGGGAATATGTGATAATTAATAACTATATGTATAATTGAGAATATAGTATTGAGATATTATACTCTTATACTTGTTGTACGTTTAATGTATGTGATTATATTGATTAGTATTAATTTACATGATTAGGAAAGGTGTAATGTATTCCTATAATTGTTGATTTAACCATTGTACCTCATTATACTTTCTTCATAATGGTTTGTATTCTCACCCTTCTGTTTTAATGTTGCCCTCGTTTGGCGACATGCAGGTTTGACGATTAGTAGTTGGCGTGTGATCTAGTCGGAGTTTCGTCCGAGTTGCTTGTTAATTAAGTAGCGAGTCAATGCTCTGGTCATGTAACATTGGGTAGCTTAGATGTTGAACTCATGTTCTATTTACCTATGTATTTTGTTATAACTTGCAAACTTGTTTAATTTGTTACTTGTTGTTGAGAGGCTTTAGGCCAAATATTATGATCATGGTATGGGACATGTATCATTTATATGAAACACATGAGTATTACTTTCCGCTGTTAATGCATATTCTGGATGAATTATGATTATATGTCAGGTGTTATTTTAAATGACCAGGTGTATTGTATTTTATGGATAAATGCTGTCGGTTTTAAAAGCATTTTAGTTTTTGAAAACATCGATGTGACGCCCTTTTGAGTTATATGCATGCTTATTCTCTGATTATATGCTTATTATTTTATGGGGTAAAAAGGGGTGTTACATTTGTGGTATCAGAGCATGGTCGACCAGTTGGTCAATAGTCGTTAATGTTTTCTAATCATGTTGTATTTGATTCGTGTATCTGACACGATCAATACTGCTTGTCTGGTTGTTTGGCTGTTTAGGACGATGGTTGCAAGAAGGATTGGTGACATTATTGTCGGAGCAGTAACTAGGTAGATTGGTGCCATTGGACAAGCGCCACACGAGAGTGCAGGTAATGGAAGAGAGGATGTGTTACGTGCTTTTGGAGACTTTCGAAGGTGCAATCCGCCAGACTTTGTAGGAAAGTATGGACCGGACAAAGCACATGTATGGATGAGAGAAATTGAGAAGATCTTTCAAGTCGTGAGTTGTACTGATGTACAGAAGGTATAGTTTGGTACTCACATGCTGATAAAAGAAGCTGACGTTTGGTGGAGTAATATTGTGCGGAGATTTGAAAGAGAAGGTATTGAAGTTACTTGGAATCTTTTCCGTGATGCATTTTTGAGAAACTATTTTCCAGAAGATATGCGTGGAAAGAAAGAAGTGAGGTTTCTACAGTTGAAACGAGGAAGAGAACAGTTCTGTGGGAAATCGTATGATGACATGAGGGGACAATCTGGTCTGGGCAAGAAGCCAAGTGGAGGAGGAGCTTCTACTCTAATTAAGTGCTACAGGTGTGGCGAGACGGGTCACAAAACTGTTGATTGTGGAGTTGATTCGGGTAGGATTTGCTACAGTTGTGGTGAGCAAGGACACAATTGTGCCATGTGCGATAAGCCAGGGAAGGATTAAGCGAAAGGAAAAGCATTTGCATTGTCTGGTGCTGAGACTACTTCTAAGGATAAGTTAATCTGAGGTACGTGCTTTATTATTGATAATGGTGCAACACATTATTTCATTCTTTGGATTGTGTTATAAGATTGAATATTGTTTTATCTATTATGCATAGAAGTATAGTTATTGATACAACTGTTATGGCTTTGTTTCTACTTCTTCTGCGTGTTTGAATTATCCGTTGAACATCTTCAGTAGAGACTTTGAGAATTGATTTAGTTTGTTTTCTATTGGACTAAGTTGATGAGGATTTTGGGTGTGAACTTTTTGGGGTCGAACTAAGTAATGGAAATTGTAAGAGGGATTGTGGATCTCGGTGTTGTAAGCGATTTCGAGTGCGAGTTCCGAAGGAACACTATTATAGTTTAGTAACGGTGTTTTATGTTTCATTATGATTTTCGACTGTCTATTGAAAAATTGAGGACTTGATCACCCTTAATCTATTGTTGATAGGAGACGATATCGTATTGAACGAGATAGACTTGTCTTACTAACTTGGTAGCGTGTAAAGCGACTAAGGAGGAGTTGGAGAGTAGATTTAAGGAATTGTTTGAGAAGAGGTTCATTGCCTGAGTGTTTGGTCGTAGAGTTACGCTTGTTTATGGAGTAAGAAGAAAATAAGGTTCTATGAGGTAATGTTTTAAGGATGTTTTAATTCTAAGAGTGACAAGGAACATGCTGAACATTAAGGATTGTGTTAGCAATGTTGAAATTGAAGGGGGTTAAATGCGAGGTTTTCTGAATGTGATCTTTGGTTAAAGGAAGAGGGTTTCTTTAGGTTTGTGATTTTGATCTGAGGTGTATTGATGCGGAATCGACAAGTGGTGGCTTATGCTTCAAGGTATCTGAGAATTCGCGAGAGGAAATATTTGATGTATGAATGGATGTCATCCGCCGTTGGGTTATTTTGAAACTTAAGAGGAATTTTGTTTGGATCAAGGTTTAATGAGTTGAGTGATCACAAGAGTTGAATATGAGGTAAACAAGACGAGTAGAATTTTGAAGGATTTTAATCTTTGGTTTGAATTACCATCCTGGAACAGTGAAGGTTGTAGCCGATGCATTAAGTAGGAAATAATTTTATAATTTAGGTTGAGAATTCAAGAATTGGAAATCGTTGGAACAATTTAGAAAATTGAGTTTGGATGTGAAGCGACGTATTTGTGTGTTAAGTTGGTATGTTGAAGCCTACTTGTGATTGTTTGACAAGATGATATTGATTAATCAAGGAAAAAGTACTTTTGGATTGTCGAAAATGGTGTCATGAGATGTTGTGATCGAGTTTGTATTCTTGATGGTTCGAATTTGGACAAAGAGATTTTTGGATGAGAGACATCGTAATGATTTGAGTATTAATCATGTTGTTAATGATGTATCGAGATTTGAGGAAATGTGTATTGGTAAAGTATGAAGACGGATATGCCGGAATTGTGTATTTGAGTTGGATTTGTCAGGAACCATTTCATTTGGTGCAACAGTTATCTATTTTCGAGTGGAAGTGAGATAGTATCTCTATGGATTTTGTTTCGAGATTGACTAGGCATCGAAAAATTGTGAAGTGAGTTAGGTTAGTGTGGATAGTTGACGAAATGCGCTCGTTTTATTTCGATAAAGATGGATTAGTCGATGAAGAGACTTGCTAAGTTGTGCATCGAAAGGATTGTGTATTTGCATGGTATCTTCTTCACATATTGGAATGACAACTTTTGAAGCTTTGTGTGGTCGTAAGTGTAGAACCTTTTGTATAGGTATGAATCAAGAGAGAGAGAGAGAGAGTGGATGTGGTTTTGGTGTTGAAATGGTTGTGTCGACGGAATTTTCGAGGACGAAAATATTTTAAGTGGGGGAGAGTTGTAACAGCCCGAATTTTATTATTTGGCTAATTAAATTAAATAAGGATTTATTTACTTAATTTGGACGAAGTTTGATAATTAATTGGACCGTCGATGTTATTGAGAAATGTGTTCGGATTATTAAGTGAAGTTGAAATTTATTCGGTTAATCGAAGAATTAATAAAGTGGAGTATGTAGATAAATAATATTAGAAATAATATTATTATTGAATTTTATTTATTTAAGATAAAGTCGGATTTAATTGGATTATTCGGAAAATAATATTAAGGGTAATAATATTATTTGTTTTAGCATAATTATTTATTGAGTTACTCTATTTTATTGAATTGGGCTTATTTAGTTAGAAGTGGAATTATGTGGGTTAAACCCAATATGAATAATATAGTAAGAGTTTAGAGAG
Source organism: Vicia villosa (assembly GCF_029867415.1). NCBI lineage: Eukaryota > Viridiplantae > Streptophyta > Magnoliopsida > Fabales > Fabaceae > Vicia > Vicia villosa. The sequence continues at coordinate 163,822,318 of NC_081183.1, forward strand.
AGTTAGAGACACTATAACATTTATTCATTTCAAGAGAAGAAGAAGAGGAGAAAGGAGACTAAGAGAAGAAGAAAGGGGAAGAACAACAAGGGGCAAAAACTAGGGTTTGAAGCACATTGAAGAGGTAACGGGGAGAATCCTTATTATTATGGGTTAGTATAATTGGGTCAATATGTAGATTAACATGATTAGGTTATTGTGTAGAGAGTAGAAAATGAATTAGGAAGAAATATGAAATTCTTTGCGTTATTGGAATTGAAGAACTAGTGGTCTAAATGAACAGTGTCGTTCGGCACTAGAGGACCTTGACGTCTGTTGCTTGTACCGGGACGGTGGGAGTGAGCACTTAAGCCAACCGTATTTTTTATCGTTCGTTTTATGCACTTTCAGTATAATGGATTATATTGTTTTACTTACTGTTCCTATATATGCCAGATTCCATATGTTGAAATGCCATTATTTAATATATATATATATACATATATATATATATATATATATATTTATATATATATATACATATATATATATATATATATATATATATATATATATATATATATATATATATATATATATATATATATATATATATATATATATATATATATATATATAAGGATATATAAAATGAAAATGGAAACACACTTCAGCTATGATAATTACGTCTCATGCTATTTCCATTGTGTAGTATAACTTATTTCTTTTCTGTTTTATTTGAAGCCAATTAAGCCACTGTTTTATGCTATTCCATTGGATTTTGTGACTTTGTTTCTTTCATGTTTCATATTAGTGGTTTGTTATTTGTTTCATGATAGATATTATTCTTTAAGAAATATATTAATGGCATAGATGATAGAAATGAACCATAGTTATGCATTGAACTATAATTATAATAATTAGATAAAATATAATTGAACATAAGGATTAATAAATGATGAAACAGTAGCATTAGTGGACCAATATGCCATGTATAGTAGAGTGTTATAAATTGAAATACAATAGAAGCAGCCCCGTTTGATCAAATAGCCAAATTAAGCGGTATAATTAGTCGTTTGGAATTTGATGAAAATTTACGTGGTAGCTAAGTTTAATTAGTAGATTAACATGGTGGTGTTATTTTTGTTGAAAATGTGACATTACGAAACGACCGAAATAGTGTGGATTTAAATATTTTTATATTAAATATTAGTTTTAGGAATAAAAAAATGAATTAGTAACTTAGATTCTAAATGAAGTGTAATTATTAATTAGTTGAGTTAATTAATAGTTAAATTAATTGCAATGAGTTTAATTGATTGAAATATATTTGAAGTTGGATCAATTATTCGGTTTGTCGGTAAATTACGGTATTTTGAGGATTTGTCCGTAATTGTGTTTTGTCTTGAATAGGTATGTTGAGAAATATATATTTCCATGCCAATGATGTTGTGCTAATATTGATTCTTTGTGAGTAGTTGGTTAATATTAATTCTAATGATTAATTGCTCGATGTTGAAAGTGTGTGTTCATGTATAATGGGCAAAATGAGGATTAAAATGAGATAGTGTGGTTACTAGTGTTAATTGGATTGTGTGAATCGTAATTGATTAATTGGCCTCTTGTATGTGAATGATGTGTGTGTGTTGTGAATGTGGTGTACAATTGGTGGATAATTCATAGAGTTGAATTATTGTGATATGCGGAAAGTTAAGATGGTAGAGATGATCTTAATTGCATATATTTGTGATATTGTACATACATTCATATCATAGTGTGCCTTGAAACACAGGTGGATTTGCTTTGAAACACAAGCGGGCTTGGATTCTAGAGTGAATCGGAAGCCGTAAACTATATGTTTACAATTGGAGGACTTTGGTCTTGTCCGGATCGGAAGTGTGGCTTAGATTCTAGAGATATGAATCAGAGGCCGGTGAAACTTAGAATTTCACATTGGTACCACATGCATAGTGTCACATGTTTCATTGAGTCACATTAGAGTTCTGTGATAGTTGATTATGTGCATTATGTTGTCATGATATGTGCATGATTTTGATAATTGATTATGTGCATTATGTTGTTGTGATAAGTGTACGAGTGAACAATTGATTATGTGCATTGATGTCGTAATGCTATGTGTACGAGTTAGGTAATTGATTATGTACACTTGGTGTTGTGGTGATATTTGTATTAGTTGATAATTGAGAATGGGTGATGTTTGAATACGTAATTGGTTAAATGCGGGAATATGTGATAATTAATAACTATATGTATAATTGAGAATATAGTATTGAGATATTATACTCTTATACTTGTTGTACGTTTAATGTATGTGATTATATTGATTAGTATTAATTTACATGATTAGGAAAGGTGTAATGTATTCCTATAATTGTTGATTTAACCATTGTACCTCATTATACTTTCTTCATAATGGTTTGTATTCTCACCCTTCTGTTTTAATGTTGCCCTCGTTTGGCGACATGCAGGTTTGACGATTAGTAGTTGGCGTGTGATCTAGTCGGAGTTTCGTCCGAGTTGCTTGTTAATTAAGTAGCGAGTCAATGCTCTGGTCATGTAACACTGGGTAGCTTAGATGTTGAACTCATGTTCTATTTACCTATGTATTTTGTTATAACTTGCAAACTTGTTTAATTTGTTACTTGTTGTTGAGAGGCTTTAGGCCAAATATTATGATCATGGTATGGGACATGTATCATTTATATGAAACACATGAGTATTACTTTCCGCTGTTAATGCATATTCTGGATGAATTATGATTATATGTCAGGTGTTATTTGAAATGACCAGGTGTATTGTATTTTATGGATAAATGTTGTTGGTTTTAAAAGCATTTTAGTTTTGGAAAACATCGATGTGACGCCCTTTTGAGTTATATGCATGCTTATTCTCTGATTATATGCTTATTATTTTATAGGGTAAAAAGGGGTGTTACATTAGTGGTATCAGAGCATGGTCGACCAGTTGGTCAATAGTCGTTAATGTTTTCTAAATATGTTGTATTTGATTCGTGTATCTGACACGATCAATACTGCTTGTCTGGTTGTTTGGCTGTTTAGGACGATGGTTGCAAGAAGGAATGGTGACATTATTGTCGGAGCAGTAACTAGGTGGATTGGTGCCATTGGACAAGCGCCGCACGAGAGTGCAAGTAATGGAAGAGAGGATGAGTTACGTGCTTTTGGAGACTTTCGAAGGTGCAATCCACCAGACTTTGTAGGAAAGTATGGACCGGACAAAGCACATGTATGGATGAGAGAAATTGAGAAGATCTTTCAAGTCGTGAGTTGTACTGATGTACAGAAGGTACAGTTTGGTACTCACATGCTGATAAAAGAAGCTGACGTTTGGTGGAGTAATATTGCGCGGAGATTTGAAAGAGAAGGTATTGAAGTTACTTGGAATCTTTTCCGTGATGCATTTTTGGGAAACTATTTTCCAGAAGATATGCGTGGAAAGAAAGAAGTGAGGTTTCTACAGTTGAAACGAGGAAGAGAACAGTTCTGTGGGAAATCGTATGATGACATGAGGGGACAATCTGGTCTGGGCAAGAAGCCAAGTGGAGGAGGAGCTTCTACTCTGATTAAGTGCTACAGGTGTGGCGAGACGGGTCACAAAACTGTTGATTGTGGAGTTGATTCGGGTAGGATTTGCTACAGTTGTGGTGAGCAAGGACACAATTGTGCCATGTGCGATAAGCCAGAGAAGGATTAAGCGAAAGGAAAAGTATTTGCATTGTCTGGTGCTGAGACTACTTCTAAGGATAAGTTAATCTGAGGTACGTGCTTTATTATTGATAATGGTGCAACACATTATTTCATTCTTTGGATTGTGTTATAAGATTGAATATTGTTTTATCTGTTATGCATAGAAGTATAGTTATTGATACAACTGTTATGGCTTTGTTTCTACTTCTTCTGCGTGTTTGAATTATCCGTTGAACATCTTCAGTAGAGACTTTGAGAATTGATTTAGTTTGTTTTCTATTGGACTAAGTTGATGAGGATTTTGGGTGTGAACTTTTTGGGGTCGAACTAAGTAATGGAAATTGTAAGAGGGATTGTGGATCTCGGTGTTGTAAGCGATTTCGAGTGCGAGTTCCGAAGGAACACTATTATAGTTTAGTAACGGTGTTTTATGTTTCATTATGATTTTCGACTGTCTATTGAAAAATTGAGGACTTGATCACCCTTAATCTATTGTTGATAGGAGACGATATCGTATTGAACGAGATAGACTTGTCTTACTAACTTGGTAGCGTGTAAAGCGACTAAGGAGGAGTTGGAGAGTAGATTTAAGGAATTGTTTGAGAAGAGGTTCATTGCCTGAGTGTTTGGTCGTAGAGTTACGCCTGTTTATGGAGTAAGAAGAAAATAAGGTTCTATGAGGTAATGTTTTAAGGATGTTTTAATTCTAAGAGTGACAAGGAACATGCTGAACATTAAGGATTGTGTTAGCAATGTTGAAATAGAAGGGGGTTAAATGCGAGGTTTTCTGAATGTGAGCTTTGGTTAAAGGAAGAGGGTTTCTTTAGGTTTGTGATTTTGATCTGAGGTGTATTGATGCGGAATCGACAAGTGGTGGCTTATGCTTCAAGGTATCTGAGAATTCGCGAGAGGAAATATTTGATGTATGAATGGATGTCATCCGCCGTTGGGTTATTTTGAAACTTAAGAGGAATTTTGTTTGGATCAAGGTTTAATGAGTTGAGTGATCACAAGAGTTGAATATGAGGTAAACAAGACGAGTAGAATTTTGAAGGATTTTAAACTTTGGTTTGAATTACCTTCCTGGAACAGTGAAGGTTGTAGCCGATGCATTGAGTAGGAAATAATTTTATAATTTATGTTGAGAATTCAAGAATTGGAAATCGTTGGAACGATTTAGAAAATTGAGTTTGGTTGTGAAGCGACGTCTTTGTGTGTTAAGTTGGTATGTTGAAGCCTACTTGTGATTGTTTGACAAGATGATATTGATTAATCAAGGAAAAAGTATTTTTGGATTGTCGAAAATGGTGTCATGAGATGTTGTGATCGAGTTTGTATTCCTGATGGTTCGAATTTGGACAAAGAGAATTTTGGATGAGAGACATCGTAATGATTTGAGTATTAATCATGTTGTTAATGATGTATCGAGATTTAAGGAAATGTGTATTGGTAAAGTATGAAGAGGGATATACCGGAATTGTGTATTTGAGTTGGATTTGTCAGGAACCATTTCGTTTGGTGCAACAGTTATCTATTTTCGAGTGGAAGTGAGATAGTATCTCTATGGATTTTGTTTCGAGATTGACGAGGCATCGAAAAATTGTTAAGTGAGTTAGGTTAGTGTGGATAGTTGACGAAATGTGCTCGTTTTATTTCGATAAAGATGGATTAGTCGATGAAGAGACTTGCGAAGTTGTGCATCGAAAGGATTGTGTATTTGCATGGTATCTTCTTCACATATTGGAATGACAACTTTTGAAGCTTTGTGTGGTCGTAAGTGTAGAACCTTTTGTATAGGTATGAATCGAGACAGAGAGAGAGAGTGGATGTGGTTTTGGTGTTGAAATGGTTGTGTCGACGGAATTTTCGAGGACGAAAATATTTTAAGTGGGGGAGAGTTGTAACAGCCCGAATTTTATTATTTGGCTAATTAAATTAAATAAGGATTTATTCACTTAATTTGGACAAAGTTTGATAATTAATTGGATCGTCGATGTTATTGAGAAATGTGTTCGGATTATTAAGTGAAGTTGGAATTTATTCGGTTAATCGAAGAATTAATAAAATGGAGTATGTAGATAAATAATATTAGAAATAATATTATTATTGAATTTTATTTATTTAAGATAAAGTCGGATTTAATTGGATTATTCGGAAAATAATATTAAGGGTAATAATATTATTTGTTGTAGCATAATTATTTATTGAGTTACTCTATTTTATTGAATTGGGCTTATTTAGTTAGAAGTGGAATTGTGTGGGTTAAGCACAATATGAATAATATAGTAAGAGTTTAGAGAGAGTTAGAGACACTATAACATTTATTCATTTCAAGAGAAGAAGAAGAGGAGAAAGGAGACTAAGAGAAGAAGAAAGGGGAAGAACAACAAGGGGCAAAAACTAGGGTTTGAAGCACATTGGAGAGGTAACGGGGAGAATCCTTATTATTATGGGTTAGTATGATTAGGTCAATATGTAGATTAACATGATTAGGTTATTGTGTAGAGAGTAGAAATTGAATTAGGAATAAATATGAAATTCTTTGCGTTATTGGAATTGAAGAACTAGTGGTCTAAATGAACAGTGTCGTTCGGCACTAGAGGACCTTGACGTCTGTTGCTTGTACCGGGACGGTGGGAGTGAGCACTTAAGCCAACCGTATTTTTTATCGTTCGTTTTATGCACTTTCAGTATAATGGATTATATTGTTTTACTTACTGTTCCTATATATGCCAGATTCCATATGTTGAAATGCCATTATTTAATATATATATATATATATATATATATATATATATATATATATATATATATATATATATAAGGATATATAAAATAAAAATGGAAACACACTTCAGCTATGATAATTACGTCTCATGCTATTTCCATTGTGTAGTATAACTTATTTCTTTTTTGTTTTATTTGAAGCCAATTAAGCCACTGTTTTATGCTATTCCATTGGATTTTGTGACTTTGTTTCTTTCATGTTTCATATTAGTGGTTTGTTATTTGTTTCATGATAGATATTATTCTTTAAGAAATATATTAATGGCATAGATGATAGAAATGAACCATAGTTATGCATTGAACTATAATTATAATAATTAGATCAAATATAATTGAACATTAGGATTAATAAATGATGAAACAGTAGCATTAGTGGACCAATATGCCATGTATAGTAGAGTGTTATAAATTGAAATACAATAGAAACAGCCCCGTTTGATCGAATAGCCAAATTAAGCGGTATAATTAGTCGTTCGGAATTTGATGAAAATTTACGTGGTAGCTAAGTTTAATTAGTAGATTAACATGGTGGTGTTATTTTTGTTGAAAATGTGACATTACGAACCGACCGAAATAGTGTGGATTTAAATATTTTTATATTAAATATTAGTTTTAGGAATAAAAAAATGAATTATTAACTTAGATTCTAAATGAAGTGTAATTATTAATTAGTTGAGTTAATTAATAGTTAAATTAATTGCAATGAGTTTAATTGATTGAAATATATTTGAAGTTGGATCAATTATTCGGTTTGTCGGTAAATTACGGTATTTTGAGGATTTGTCCGTAATTGTGTTTTGTCTTGAATAGGTATGTTGAGAAATATATATTTCCATGCCAATGATGTTGTGCTAATATTGATTCTTTGTGAGTAGTTGGTTAATATTAATTCTAATGATTAATTGCTCGATGTTGAAAGTGTGTGTTCATGTATAATGGGCAAAATGAGGATTAAAATGAGATAGTGTGGTTACTAGTGTTAATTGGATTGTGTGAATCGTAATTGATTAATTGGCCTCTTGTATGTGAATGATGTGTGTGTGTTGTGAATGTGGTGTACAATTGGTGGATAATTCATAGAGTTGAATTATTGTGATATGCGGAAAGTTAAGATGGTAGAGATGATCTTAATTGCATATATTTGTGATATTGTACATACATTCATATCATAGTGTGCCTTGAAACACATGTGGATTTGCTTTGAAACACAAGCGGGCTTGGATTCTAGAGTGAATCGGAAGCCGTAAACTATATGTTTACAATTGGAAGACTTTGGTCTTGTCCGGATCGGAAGTGTGGCTTAGATTCTAGAGATATGAATCGGAGGCCGGTGAAACTTAGAATTTCACATTGGTACCACATGCATAGTGTCACATGTTTCATTGAGTCACATTAGAGTTCTGTGATAGTTGATTATGTGCATTATGTTGTCATGATATGTGCATGATTTTGATAATTGATTATGTGCATTATGTTGTTGTGATAAGTGTACGAGTGAACAATTGATTATGTGCATTGATTTCGTAATGCTATGTGTACGAGTTTGGTAATTGATTATGTACACTTGGTGTTGTGGTGATATTTGTATTAGTTGATAATTGAGAATGGGTGATGTTTGAATACGTAATTGGTTAAATGCGGGAATATGTGATAATTAATAACTATATGTATAATTGAGAATATAGTATTGAGATATTATACTCTTATACTTGTTGTACGTTTAATGTATGTGATTATATTGATTAGTATTAATTTACATGATTAGGAAAGGTGTAATGTATTCCTATAATTGTTGATTTAACCATTGTACCTCATTATACTTTCTTCATAATGGTTTGTAATCTCACCCTTCTGTTTTAATGTTGCCCTCGTTTGGCGACATGCAGGTTTGACGATTAGTAGCTGGCGTGTGATCTAGTCGGAGTTTTGTCCGAGTTGCTTGTTAATTAAGTAGCGAGTCAATGCTCTGGTCATGTAACATTAGGTAGCTTAGATGTTGAACTCATGTTCTATTTACTTATGTATTTTGTTATAACTTGCAAACTTGTTTAATTTGTTACTTGTTGTTGAGAGGCTTTAGGCCAAATATTATGATCATGGTATGGGACATGTATCATTTATATGAAACACATGAGTATTACTTTCCGCTGTTAATGCATATTCTGGATGAATTATGATTATATGTCAGGTGTTATTTGAAATGACCAGGTGTATTGTATTTTATGGATAAATGCTGTCGGTTTTAAAAGCATTTTAGTTTTTGAAAACATCGATGTGACGCCCTTTTGAGTTATATGGATGCTTATTCTCTGATTATATGCTTATTATTTTATGGGGTAAAAAGGGGTGTTACATATACCGGTGGCATAGCTCCATACGGTTTCTGATGCTCAATCTTCGACTTCTGGCAAGTCAAACAAGCATAGACAAATTTAACTATTTCCTTTTTCATTCCAGGCCACCAAAACAGCTTCTTTAAATCATGATACATCTTGGTAGCACCAGGATGTATACTCAATCCACTACGATGTCCTTCTTCAAGAATACTTTTCCTCAATTCGGAAACATTAGGAACAAAAACACGATTAACAAACCTCATAATACCGTTCTCGTCGATTCTGAACTAACCTCCTTTACCTTGGTTAATCAGAGTCAACTTATCCACCAACTCTACATCAGCTTTCTGACCCTCTCGAATCTCTTCCAGAATACCACTAGTCAGCTTCAGCATGCCCAGCTTAACACTGACAGGAGTGCCTTCGTATATTAAACTCAAATCTCTGAATTGTTCAATTAAATCCAATTCTCTCGCCATAAGCATAGACATATGCAAGGACTTCCTACTCAAAGCATCGACAACCACGTTTGCTTTACCCGGATGGTAATTTAGCCCAAAATCATAATCCTTGAGGAACTCTAACCACCTTCTTTGTCTCATATTCAGCTCTTTTTGATCAAAGAGATACTTCAGGCTCTTGTGATCACTAAACACTTCAAACCTCTAACCATATAGATAATGCCTCCACAATTTCAACACAAATACCACTGCTGCCAACTCTAAGTCATGAGTCGAATAGTTTCTTGTGAAGGCAAGCCTCTACAACATTATGTTTTGATGAAGACAACTATCATGAGTATACATCAATAAAGGATGAGCAAAAAGATCAAATTAGCTATGGATCAAGATTACAACTTTCATGGAGATTAGCTTTGTTTGATTGATCTTCATGTCATAATGGTACAAGCTAAATCCTTTTACATTGATATTCCTTAGTGCTCAAAAATCATATAAACTTTCATAATATGCATGTCCAAACTTATATATGCATGGCATAAGTTTCCATATACCAAAAACATGCATTTTTACTTCTTATGCTGAGGTAACCGGTTACCCTGGTTTCAGTAACCGGTTACTGAAAATTTTCCCACTGTTTTTTGTATGGGTAACCGATTACCCTTGTTTCAATAATCGGTTACTGAGTTGAAAAATTCAAAAATATGAACGTTGGGAGTGGGTAACCGATTACCCTGCTTTTGGTAACCGATTACCTGCTGAAACATTGCCTCGTTTCACTTTGCTTTATGTTCAAACGTGAATATCTTTTCAAACCTTAAACATTGCATTGTTTGATCATTTTATACTCTTTCTAAAGGGTGTAAATACCTATATAAATACCATAAACTTCCGATTTAAATCTCACCTCTTTCATTACAATTTACCACATTTTTGATCATATATTTTCATACAAGTGTTTCATACTTGAATTTTTATTGAAACTTTTTCTACACATTGTTAGAAAAGTTTCTCATTCATACATAAACACTTGAGCACTATTATATCATTGTAAATTGTCTTGACTTGAAAGAGAAGATCAATCTTATAGATTGATATATGGTCATTAACATTTCTACTCAAATATATTCATTATTATTGACTTGCTATTCAAGATTGTTGAAAGCAAGGGTTATTGATTAGTGAGAGGATTGTTCTCATAATCAAGATAGTAAATCCAAGAGGATTGTTCTTGGTGGTTGAGATCTTGTTGTCCAGGATTGTTGGAAACAAGTTAGTGAAAAATCCAAGAGGATTGTTCTTGGTGGTTTTGTTAGAAGATTGTAGGAGGAGTCTTGTGTAGGCTTGTACAAAGATCTAACAATAGTAAAATCTCTTTCATGTTGAAAGGGGACTGGAGTACTCTCGGATTGTGAGGGGAACCAGTATATATCGTTGTGTTCTTTACTTTTCCGCATTTTACCGCTTTCATCACTATTATCAAGAAAAGAAAAGAACCATTCAAAAACTTTAAAACACCAAACCAGAAAAAATAAGTACAAGTATTCTAAAAACCGGATAAGTCTTTGAAAACGTAATTCACCCCCCCTCTTAGGCGCACTCTTAAACTTACAATTGGCATCAGAGCAGGTTATAGGTAACCTGTTCCTAAAGATCCAGAATGGCTTCCGCAAATCAAAATCCAGTTTTTAGAGATGGTGGTAGTAACAACAAGCCTCCATTATTTTGTGGTGAATACTTTGACTTTTGGAAAATCCGAATGAAGGCACACTTAGAAGCACAAGGAGAAGAAGTATGGGAAGCAGTCCAAAATGGTCCATTTGTTCCTACAACTATTGATGATAGAAAGAAGGTTCTTGCTGACAAAAAGGCGGTCAATCTTCTTCAAGGTGCTCTTAGTATGGATGAATTTTTCCGAGTATCGGCATGTACAACCGCAAAGGAAATATGGGATACTCTTGTAGAAACTCATGAAGGTACCACCGAAGTTAAAAGATCAAGATTGAATACCTTAAGTCAAGAATACGAACTGTTTAGAATGAAGCCTAGAGAAACTATTCTCGAATTGCAAAAACGAATCGTTCATTTAACAAATCACTTGAAGGCACTTGGTAAGACCCTCACTAGCGAAGAACTAAATCTAAAAGTGCTTCGATCTTTAACGAGAGAATGGAAACCGAAAGTAACGGCGATATCCGAGAAAAAGAATCTATCAAAGATGACTTCTGCAACCTTGTTTGGTAAACTTCAAGAATATGAAACAGAACTCGGAAGACTTGAAACGCATGAAATTCAAATAAAAGATTCAAAAGATATTGCCTTGAAGACAAGAGTCAAGCATCATAGTAATCAAGAGGATGAATCCACTAGTGAAGAAGATAATGAGTTTATCAAAAAGTTTGAAAAATTTCTAAGAAAAGAAAAGAAAAAGGAGATCATTAAAGAGGAAGCACCAACAAGGAAGATTAAATGCTTTGAATGTGGAGAAAGAGGACATGTCAAAAGTGAATGCCCTAAACTTGAAAAGAAGAACAAATACTTCAAGAAAAATAAGGATAAAAAATCAAAGAAAGCATATGTAGCATGGGATGACAATGAAATAAGTTCATCTTCAGATGAAGAACATGCGAATCTTGCATTGGTAGCAACACACCATTCTGATGATGAAGAAAATGAGGTTAGTAATGAATTTTCTCTTTTTTATAATGATGTTCAAGATGCTATAAATGAATTGTTAAATGAGTGCAAAATTCTCTATAAAACTATCTCATCTCAAAAGAAAATAATATCATCTTTAGAAGAGAAGGTTAAGATAATTGAAGAAGAACAAAAAGATGACAAAGAAAAAATGATTAGTGTTCAAGAAAATAGTGTCGCATGCAAGAATTGTGAATCACTTTCTTTTTAAATTGTTCAATTAAAGAGAGTCCTTGAAAGGTATGAAAAAGGACAAATTGGGTTGGAAGCTGTCCTTAGGCAACAAAGATTCCCTAATGATAAAAGTGGTCTTGGATATGCAAAGTCTAAACCAAGTACTAGTAAAACTATCTTTGTGAAGGCAAGTGAACAATTCAACAAATTGGATAAGGCACAAAAGGTTCATCATCATCCTAAAAGGTTTCCTAAAAAGAAACCATATGTTCCTAGATATAAAAGCAACTTTGAACCTACTTGTTTTTATTGTGGTATTATTGGTCACACACCCAATGCTTGTTATGTAAGGAACTTTAGTGTTCCTAGTGGACATTATGTATGGGTGAAGAAAAGAACTAACTATGATGGACCCAAAGCACATTTGGTACCAAATCAAACTTAATTTGTTTTGTAGGTTTTCTTGAGGACCACTTAAAATCTATGGTGTTTTTGTCAAGTGGTGGTTCTAAGCATTTAACGGGAGACATAAACTAACTTTCAAATCTAGTTATAAATTCCAAGGGTGATTTCACATATGGAGAATACCTTAAAGGAAGAATTCTTGGCATTGACAAAGTTGGAGCACTAATTTTCATATCAATTGAAGATGTACTTTATGTTGAAAGACTAAAGCAAAATCTTCTAAGCAAAAGTCAACTTTGTGACAAAAGCTTCAAAATAATATTCACCAAAGATGAATGTTTGATGAAGTCACTCATGAGGTAAAACTCATAGGTATAGAATTAATTGTGTTCATATTTTATTTTATAATAATTTATCTTTTTCCCATCCTTTTTGATAATGACAAAGGGGGAGAAGATATTTGTGTATATGTGTATGCTTGCTTGTCTTTAACATTTGCAGCCACAAAGAAGTAAAATTCTCTATAAATCAAGGGAGAGCTTTGATCAAGGGGGAGTTATCAAATTTAGGGGGAGCATTCACATAAGAACATTAAACTTCATATTTCAAAGGTTGTCATCATCAAAAAGGGAGAGAATGTGAAGGCAAGCCTCTACAACATTATGTTTTGATGAAGACAACTATCATGAGTATACATCAATAAAGGATGAGCAAAAAGATCAAATTAGCTATGGATCAAGATTACAACTTTCATGGAGATTAGCTTTGTTTGATTGATCTTCATGTCATAATGGTACAAGCTAAATCCTTTTACATTGATATTCCTTAGTGCTCAAAAATCATATAAACTTTCATAAATATGCATGTCCAAATTTATATATGCATGGCATAAGTTTCCATATACCAAAAACATGCATTTTTACTTCTTATGCTGAGGTAACCGGTTACCCTGGTTTCAGTAACCGGTTACTGAAAATTTTCCCGCTGTTTTTTGTATGGGTGTAAATACCTATATAAATACCATAAACTTCCGATTTAAATCTCACCTCTTTCATTACAATTTACCACATTTTTTATCATATATTTTCATCATATATTTTCATACAAGTGTTTCATACTTGAATTTTCATTGAAACTTTTTCTACACATTGTTAGAAAAGTTTCTCATTCATACATAAACACTTGAGCACTATTATATCATTGTAAATTGTCTTGACTTGAAAGAGAAGATCAATCTTATAGATTGATATATGTTCATTAACATTTCTACTCAAATATATTCATTATTATTGACTTGCTATTCAGGATTGTTGAAAGCAAGGGTTATTGATTAGTGAGAGGATTGTTCTCATAATCAAGATAGTAAATCCAAGAGGATTGTTCTTGGTGGTTGAGATCTTGTTGTCCAGGATTGTTGGAAACAAGTTAGTGAAATATCCAAGAGGATTGTTCTTGGTGGTTTTGTTAGAAGATTGTAGGAGGAGTCTTGTGTAGGCTTGTACAAAGATCTAACAATAGTAAAATCTCTTTCATGTTGAAAGGGGACTGGAGTACTCTCGGATTGTGAGGGGAACCAGTATATATCGTTGTGTTCTTTACTTTTCCGCATTTTACCGCTTTCATCACTATTATCAAGAAAAGAAAAGAACCATTCAAAAACCTTAAAACACCAAACCAGAAAAAATAAGTACAAGTATTCTAAAAACCGGATAAGTCTTTGAAAACGTAATTCACCCCCCCTCTTAGGCGCACTCTTAAACTTACAATTGGCATCAGAGCAGGTTATAGGTAACCTGTTCCTAAAGATCCAGAATGGCTTCCGCAAATCAAAATCCAGTTTTTAGAGATGGTGGTAGTAACAACAAGCCTCCATTATTTTGTGTTGAATACTTTGACTTTTGGAAAATCCGAATGAAGGCACACTTAGAAGCACAAGGAGAAGAAGTATGGGAAGCAGTCCAAAATGGTCCATTTGTTCCTACAACTATTGATGATAGAAAGAAGGTTCTTGCTGACAAAAAGGCGGTCAATCTTCTTCAAGGTGCTCTTAGTATGGATGAATTTTTCCGAGTATCGGCATGTACAACCGCAAAGGAAATATGGGATACTCTTGTAGAAACTCATGAAGGTACCACCGAAGTTAAAAGATCAAGATTGAATACCTTAAGTCAAGAATACGAACTGTTTAGAATGAAGCCTAGAGAAACTATTCTCGAATTGCAAAAACGAATCGTTCATTTGACAAATCACTTGAAGGCACTTGGTAAGACCCTCACTAGCGAAGAACTAAATCTAAAAGTGCTTAGATCTTTAACGAGAGAATGGCAACCGAAAGTAACGGCGATATCCGAGAAAAAGAATCTATCAAAGATGACTTCTGCAACCTTGTTTGGTAAACTTCAAGAATATGAAACAGAACTCGGAAGACTTGAAACGCATGAAATTCAAATAAAAGATTCAAAAGATATTGCCTTGAAGACAAGAGTCAAGCATCATAGTAATCAAGAGGATGAATCCACTAGTGAAGAAGATAATGAGTTTATCAAAAAGTTTGAAAAATTTCTAAGAAAAGAAAAGAAAAAGGAGATCATTAAAGAGGAAGCACCAACAAGGAAGATTAAATGCTTTGAATGTGGAGAAAGAGGACATGTCAAAAGTGAATGCCCTAAACTTGAAAAGAAGAACAAATACTTAAAGAAAAATAAGGATAAAAAATCAAAGAAAGCATATGTAGCATGGGAGGACAATGAAATAAGTTCATCTTCAGATGAAGAACATGCGAATCTTGCATTGGTAGCAACACACCATTCTGATGATGAAGAAAATGAGGTTAGTAATGAATTTTCTCTTTTTTATAATGATGTTCAAGATGCTATAAATGAATTGTTAAATGAGTGCAAAATTCTCTATAAAACTATCTCATCTCAAAAGAAAATAATATCATCTTTAGAAGAGAAGGTTAAGATAATTGAAGAAGAACAAAAAGATGACAAAGAAAAAATGATTAGTGTTCAAGAAAATAGTGTCGCATGCAAGAATTGTGAATCACTTTCTTTTCAAATTGTTCAATTAAAGAGAGTCCTTGAAAGGTATGAAAAAGGACAAATTGGGTTGGAAGCTGTCCTTAGGCAACAAAGATTCCCTAATGATAAAAGTGGTCTTGGATATGCAAAGTCTAAACCAAGTACTAGTAAAACTATCTTTGTGAAGGCAAGTGAACAATTCAACAAATTGGATAAGGCACAAAAGGTTCATCATCATCCTAAAAGGTTTCCTAAAAAGAAACCATATGTTCCTAGATATAAAAGCAACTTTGAACCTACTTGTTTTTATTGTGGTATTATTGGTCACACACCCAATGCTTGTTATGTAAGGAACTTTAGTGTTCCTAGTGGACATTATGTATCGGTGAAGAAAAGAACTAACTATGATGGACCCAAAGCACATTGGGTACCAAATCAAACTTAATTTTTTTTTGTAGGTTGGCTTGAGGACCACTTAAAATCTATGGTGTTTTTGTCAAGTGGTGGTTCTAAGCATTTAACGGGAGACATAAACTAACTTTCAAATCTAGTTATAAATTCCAAGGGTGATTTCACATATGGAGAATACCTTAAAGGAAGAATTCTTGGCATTGACAAAGTTGGAGCACTAATTTTCATATCAATTGAAGATGTACTTTATGTTGAAAGACTAAAGCAAAATCTTCTAAGCAAAAGTCAACTTTGTGACAAAAGCTTCAAAATAATATTCACCAAAGATGAATGTTTGATGAAGTCACTCATGAGGTAAAACTCATAGGTATAGAATTAATTGTGTTCATATTTTATTTTATAATAATTTATCTTTTTCCCATCCTTTTTGATAATGACAAAGGGGGAGAAGATATTTGTGTATATGTGTATGCTTGCTTGTCTTTAACATTTGCAGCCACAAAGAAGTAAAATTCTCTATAAATCAAGGGAGAGCTTTGATCAAGGGGGAGTTATCAAATTTAGGGGGAGCATTCACATAAGAACATTAAACTTCATATTTCAAAGGTTGTCATCATCAAAAAGGGAGAGAATGTGAAGGCAAGCCTCTACAACATTATGTTTTGATGAAGACAACTATCATGAGTATACATCAATAAAGGATGAGCAAAAAGATCAAATTAGCTATGGATCAAGATTACAACTTTCATGGAGATTAGCTTTGTTTGATTGATCTTCATGTCATAATGGTACAAGCTAAATCCTTTTACATTGATATTCCTTAGTGCTCAAAAATCATATAAACTTTCATAAATATGCATGTCCAAATTTATATATGCATGGCATAAGTTTCCATATACCAAAAACATGCATTTTTACTTCTTATGCTGAGGTAACCGGTTACCCTGGTTTCAGTAACCGGTTACTGAAAATTTTCCCGCTGTTTTTTGTATGGGTGTAAATACCTATATAAATACCATAAACTTCCGATTTAAATCTCACCTCTTTCATTACAATTTACCACATTTTTTATCATATATTTTCATCATATATTTTCATACAAGTGTTTCATACTTGAATTTTCATTGAAACTTTTTCTACACATTGTTAGAAAAGTTTCTCATTCATACATAAACACTTGAGCACTATTATATCATTGTAAATTGTCTTGACTTGAAAGAGAAGATCAATCTTATAGATTGATATATGTTCATTAACATTTCTACTCAAATATATTCATTATTATTGACTTGCTATTCAGGATTGTTGAAAGCAAGGGTTATTGATTAGTGAGAGGATTGTTCTCATAATCAAGATAGTAAATCCAAGAGGATTGTTCTTGGTGGTTGAGATCTTGTTGTCCAGGATTGTTGGAAACAAGTTAGTGAAAAATCCAAGAGGATTGTTCTTGGTGGTTTTGTTAGAAGATTGTAGGAGGAGTCTTGTGTAGGCTTGTACAAAGATCTAACAATAGTAAAATCTCTTTCATGTTGAAAGGGGACTGGAGTACTCTCGGATTGTGAGGGGAACCAGTATATATCGTTGTGTTCTTTACTTTTCCGCATTTTACCGCTTTCATCACTATTATCAAGAAAAGAAAAGAACCATTCAAAAACCTTAAAACACCAAACCAGAAAAAATAAGTACAAGTATTCTAAAAACCGGATAAGTCTTTGAAAACGTAATTCACCCCCCCTCTTAGGCGCACTCTTAAACTTACAATTGGCATCAGAGAAGGTTATAGGTAACCTGTTCCTAAAGATCCAGAATGGCTTCCGCAAATCAAAATCCAGTTTTTAGAGATGGTGGTAGTAACAACAAGCCTCCATTATTTTGTGGTGAATACTTTGACTTTTGGAAAATCCGAATGAAGGCACACTTAGAAGCACAAGGAGAAGAAGTATGGGAAGCACTCCAAAATGGTCCATTTGTTCCTACAACTATTGATGATAGAAAGAAGGTTCTTGCTAACAAAAAGGCGGTCAATCTTCTTCAAGGTGCTCTTAGTATGGATGAATTTTTCCGAGTATCGGCATGTACAACCGCAAAGGAAATATGGGATACTCTTGTAGAAACTCATGAAGGTACCACCGAAGTTAAAAGATAAAGATTGAATACCTTAAGTCAAGAATACGAACTGTTTAGAATGAAGCCTAGAGAAACTATTCTCGAATTGCAAAAATGAATCGTTCATTTGACAAATCACTTGAAGGCACTTGGTAAGACCCTCACTAGCGAAGAACTAAATCTAAAAGTGCTTAGATCTTTAACGAGAGAATGGCAACCGAAAGTAACGGCGATATCCGAGAAAAAGAATCTATCAAAGATGACTTCTGCAACCTTGTTTGGTAAACTTCAAGAATATGAAACAGAACTCGGAAGACTTGAAACACATGAAATTCAAATAAAAGATTCAAAAGATATTTCCTTGAAGACAAGAGTCAAGCATCATAGTAATCAAGAGGATGAATCCACTAGTGAAGAAGATAATGAGTTTATCAAAAAGTTTGAAAAATTTCTAAGAAAAGAAAAGAAAAAGGAGATCATTAAAGAGGAAGCACCAACAAGGAAGATTAAATGCTTTGAATGTGGAGAAAGAGGACATGTCAAAAGTGAATGCCCTAAACTTGAAAAGAAGAACAAATACTTAAAGAAAAATAAGGATAAAAAATCAAAGAAAGCATATGTAGCATGGGATGACAATGAAATAAGTTCATCTTCAGATGAAGAACATGCGAATCTTGCATTGGTAGCAACACACCATTCTGATGATGAAGAAAATGAGGTTAGTAATGAATTTTCTCTTTTTTATAATGATGTTCAAGATGCTATAAATGAATTGTTAAATGAGTGCAAAATTCTCTATAAAACTATCTCATCTCAAAAGAAAATAATATCATCTTTAGAAGAGAAGGTTAAGATAATTGAAGAAGAACAAAAAGATGACAAAGAAAAAATGATTAGTGTTCAAGAAAATAGTGTCGCATGCAAGAATTGTGAATCACTTTCTTTTCAAATTGTTCAATTAAAGAGAGTCCTTGAAAGGTATGAAAAAGGACAAATTGGGTTGGAAGCTGTCCTTAGGCAACAAAGATTCCCTAATGATAAAAGTGGTCTTGGATATGCAAAGTCTAAACCAAGTACTAGTAAAACTATCTTTGTGAAGGCAAGTGAACAATTCAACAAATTGGATAAGGCACAAAAGGTTCATCATCATCCTAAAAGGTTTCCTAAAAAGAAACCATATGTTCCTAGATATAAAAGCAACTTTGAACCTACTTGTTTTTATTGTGGTATTATTGGTCACACACCCAATGCTTGTTATGTAAGGAACTTTAGTGTTCCTAGTGGACATTATGTATCGGTGAAGAAAAGAGCTAACTATGATGGACCCAAAGCACATTGGGTACCAAATCAAACTTAATTTGTTTTGTAGGTTTGCTTGAGGACCACTTAAAATCTATGGTGTTTTTGTCAAGTGGTGGTTCTAAGCATTTAACGGGAGACATAAACTAACTTTCAAATCTAGTTATAAATTCCAAGGGTGATTTCACATATGGAGAATACCTTAAAGGAAGAATTCTTGGCATTGACAAAGTTGGAGCACTAATTTTCATATCAATTGAAGATGTACTTTATGTTGAAAGACTAAAGCAAAATCTTCTAAGCAAAAGTCAACTTTGTGACAAAAGCTTCAAAATAATATTCACCAAAGATGAATGTTTGATGAAGTCACTCATGAGGTAAAACTCATAGGTATAGAATTAATTGTGTTCATATTTTATTTTATAATAATTTATCTTTTTCCCATCCTTTTTGATAATGACAAAGGGGGAGAAGATATTTGTGTATATGTGTATGCTTGCTTGTCTTTAACATTTGCAGCCACAAAGAAGTAAAATTCTCTATAAATCAAGGGAGAGCTTTGATCAAGGGGGAGTTATCAAATTTAGGGGGAGCATTCACATAAGAACATTAAACTTCATATTTCAAAGGTTGTCATCATCAAAAAGGGAGAGAATGTGAAGGCAAGCCTCTACAACATTATGTTTTGATGAAGACAACTATCATGAGTATACATCAATAAAGGATGAGCAAAAAGATCAAATTAGCTATGGATCAAGATTACAACTTTCATGGAGATTAGCTTTGTTTGATTGATCTTCATGTCATAATGGTACAAGCTAAATCCTTTTACATTGATATTCCTTAGTGCTCAAAAATCATATAAACTTTCATAAATATGCATGTCCAAATTTATATATGCATGGCATAAGTTTCCATATACCAAAAACATGCATTTTTACTTCTTATGCTGAGGTAACCGGTTACCCTGGTTTCAGTAACCGGTTACTGAAAATTTTCCCGCTGTTTTTTGTATGGGTGTAAATACCTATATAAATACCATAAACTTCCGATTTAAATCTCACCTCTTTCATTACAATTTACCACATTTTTTATCATATATTTTCATCATATATTTTCATACAAGTGTTTCATACTTGAATTTTCATTGAAACTTTTTCTACACATTGTTAGAAAAGTTTCTCATTCATACATAAACACTTGAGCACTATTATATCATTGTAAATTGTCTTGACTTGAAAGAGAAGATCAATCTTATAGATTGATATATGTTCATTAACATTTCTACTCAAATATATTCATTATTATTGACTTGCTATTCAGGATTGTTGAAAGCAAGGGTTATTGATTAGTGAGAGGATTGTTCTCATAATCAAGATAGTAAATCCAAGAGGATTGTTCTTGGTGGTTGAGATCTTGTTGTCCAGGATTGTTGGAAACAAGTTAGTGAAAAATCCAAGAGGATTGTTCTTGGTGGTTTTGTTAGAAGATTGTAGGAGGAGTCTTGTGTAGGCTTGTACAAAGATCTAACAATAGTAAAATCTCTTTCATGTTGAAAGGGGACTGGAGTACTCTCGGATTGTGAGGGGAACCAGTATATATCGTTGTGTTCTTTACTTTTCCGCATTTTACCGCTTTCATCACTATTATCAAGAAAAGAAAAGAACCATTCAAAAACCTTAAAACACCAAACCAGAAAAAATAAGTACAAGTATTCTAAAAACCGGATAAGTCTTTGAAAACGTAATTCACCCCCCCTCTTAGGCGCACTCTTAAACTTACAATTGGCATTAGAGAAGGTTATAGGTAACCTGTTCCTAAAGATCCAGAATGGCTTCCGCAAATCAAAATCCAGTTTTTAGAGATGGTGGTAGTAACAACAAGCCTCCATTATTTTGTGGTGAATACTTTGACTTTTGGAAAATCCGAATGAAGGCACACTTAGAAGCACAAGGAGAAGAAGTATGGGAAGCAGTCCAAAATGGTCCATTTGTTCCTACAACTATTGATGATAGAAAGAAGGTTCTTGCTAACAAAAAGGCGGTCAATCTTCTTCAAGGTGCTCTTAGTATGGATGAATTTTTCCGAGTATCGGCATGTACAACCGCAAAGGAAATATGGGATACTCTTGTAGAAACTCATGAAGGTACCACCGAAGTTAAAAGATCAAGATTGAATACCTTAAGTCAAGAATACGAACTGTTTAGAATGAAGCCTAGAGAAACTATTCTCGAATTGCAAAAACGAATCGTTCATTTGACAAATCACTTGAAGGCACATGGTAAGACCCTCACTAGCGAAGAACTAAATCTAAAAGTGCTTAGATCTTTAACGAGAGAATGGCAACCGAAAGTAACGGCGATATCCGAGAAAAAGAATCTATCAAAGATGACTTCTGCAACCTTGTTTGGTAAACTTCAAGAATATGAAACAGAACTCGGAAGACTTGAAACGCATGAAATTCAAATAAAAGATTCAAAAGATATTTCCTTGAAGACAAGAGTCAAGCATCATAGTAATCAAGAGGATGAATCCACTAGTGAAGAAGATAATGAGTTTATCAAAAAGTTTGAAAAATTTCTAAGAAAAGAAAAGAAAAAGGAGATCATTAAAGAGGAAGCACCAACAAGGAAGATTAAATGCTTTGAATGTGGAGAAAGAGGACATGTCAAAAGTGAATGCCCTAAACTTGAAAAGAAGAACAAATACTTCAAGAAAAATAAGGATAAAAAATCAAAGAAAGCATATGTAGCATGGGATGACAATGAAATAAGTTCATCTTCAGATGAAGAACATGCGAATCTTGCATTGGTAGCAACACACCATTCTGATGATGAAGAAAATGAGGTTAGTAATGAATTTTCTCTTTTTTATAATGATGTTCAAGATGCTATAAATGAATTGTTAAATGAGTGCAAAATTCTCTATAAAACTATCTCATCTCAAAAGAAAATAATATCATCTTTAGAAGAGAAGGTTAAGATAATTGAAGAAGAACAAAAAGATGACAAAGAAAAAATGATTAGTGTTCAAGAAAATAGTGTCGCATGCAAGAATTGTGAATCACTTTCTTTTCAAATTGTTCAATTAAAGAGAGTCCTTGAAAGGTATGAAAAAGGACAAATTGGGTTGGAAGCTGTCCTTAGGCAACAAAGATTCCCTAATGATAAAAGTGGTCTTGGATATGCAAAGTCTAAACCAAGTACTAGTAAAACTATCTTTGTGAAGGCAAGTGAACAATTCAACAAATTGGATAAGGCACAAAAGGTTCATCATCATCCTAAAAGGTTTCCTAAAAAGAAACCATATGTTCCTAGATATAAAAGCAACTTTGAACCTACTTGTTTTTATTGTGGTATTATTGGTCACACACCCAATGCTTGTTATGTAAGGAACTTTAGTGTTCCTAGTGGACATTATGTATCGGTGAAGAAAAGAACTAACTATGATGGACCCAAAGCACATTGGGTACCAAATCAAACTTAATTTGTTTTGTAGGTTTGCTTGAGGACCACTTAAAATCTATGGTGTTTTTGTCAAGTGGTGGTTCTAAGCATTTAACGGGAGACATAAACTAACTTTCAAATCTAGTTATAAATTCCAAGGGTGATTTCACATATGGAGAATACCTTAAAGGAAGAATTCTTGGCATTGACAAAGTTGGAGCACTAATTTTCATATCAATTGAAGATGTACTTTATGTTGAAAGACTAAAGCAAAATCTTCTAAGCAAAAGTCAACTTTGTGACAAAAGCTTCAAAATAATATTCACCAAAGATGAATGTTTGATGAAGTCACTCATGAGGTAAAACTCATAGGTATAGAATTAATTGTGTTCATATTTTATTTTATAATAATTTATCTTTTTCCCATCCTTTTTGATAATGACAAAGGGGGAGAAGATATTTGTGTATATGTGTATGCTTGCTTGTCTTTAACATTTGCAGCCACAAAGAAGTAAAATTCTCAATAAATCAAGGGAGAGCTTTGATCAAGGGGGAGTTATCAAATTTAGGGGGAGCATTCACATAAGAACATTAAACTTCATATTTCAAAGGTTGTCATCATCAAAAAGGGAGAGAATGTGAAGGCAAGCCTCTACAACATTATGTTTTGATGAAGACAACTATCATGAGTATACATCAATAAAGGATGAGCAAAAAGATCAAATTAGCTATGGATCAAGATTACAACTTTCATGGAGATTAGCTTTGTTTGATTGATCTTCATGTCATAATGGTACAAGCTAAATCCTTTTACATTGATATTCCTTAGTGCTCAAAAATCATATAAACTTTCATAAATATGCATGTCCAAATTTATATATGCATGGCATAAGTTTCCATATACCAAAAACATGCATTTTTACTTCTTATGCTGAGGTAACCGGTTACCCTGGTTTCAGTAACCGGTTACTGAAAATTTTCCCGCTGTTTTTTGTATGGGTGTAAATACCTATATAAATACCATAAACTTCCGATTTAAATCTCACTTCTTTCATTACAATTTACCACATTTTTTATCATATATTTTCATCATATATTTTCATACAAGTGTTTCATACTTGAATTTTCATTGAAACTTTTTCTACACATTGTTAGAAAAGTTTCTCATTCATACATAAACACTTGAGCACTATTATATCATTGTAAATTGTCTTGACTTGAAAGAGAAGATCAATCTTATAGATTGATATATGTTCATTAACATTTCTACTCAAATATATTCATTATTATTGACTTGCTATTCAGGATTGTTGAAAGCAAGGGTTATTGATTAGTGAGAGGATTGTTCTCATAATCAAGATAGTAAATCCAAGAGGATTGTTCTTGGTGGTTGAGATCTTGTTGTCCAGGATTGTTGGAAACAAGTTAGTGAAAAATCCAAGAGGATTGTTCTTGGTGGTTTTGTTAGAAGATTGTAGGAGGAGTCTTGTGTAGGCTTGTACAAAGATCTAACAATAGTAAAATCTCTTTCATGTTGAAAGGGGACTGGAGTACTCTCGGATTGTGAGGGGAACCAGTATATATCGTTGTGTTCTTTACTTTTCCGCATTTTACCGCTTTCATCACTATTATCAAGAAAAGAAAAGAACCATTCAAAAACCTTAAAACACCAAACCAGAAAAAATAAGTACAAGTATTCTAAAAACCGGATAAGTCTTTGAAAACGTAATTCACCCCCCCTCTTAGGCGCACTCTTAAACTTACATTTCTCTCATGCACTTTGAGTTGTCTCGATGCATAAGCGACTACCTGTTGATTCTGCATTAGTACACCTCCTAATCCAAACCATGAAGCATCACAATATACAACAATAGATTCCTCCGGATTCGGCAAAATCAAGATCTACGCACTAGTCAACCTCTTCTTCAATTCTTGGAATCCCTCTTCATATTTCGAGTCCTAGATGAATGCCTGACCCTTCCTAGTCAACTTAGTTAACGGTAACGCTAACTTCGAAAAACCTTCAATGAACTTTCTATAGTAACCCGCAAGACCAAGGAAACTACGGATTTCGGAAACTGGCTTTGGAGCTTCCCATTGAGACACTGCTTCTACTTTCGTTGGGTCAACGTCAATACCATCTTTAGAAATTACATGCCCAAGAAAGCGTACTTCACTTAGCCAGAACTCACACTTTGACAGTTTCGCGTAAAGTATCTTTTCCTTCAATAGTTTTAATACCACCCTTAGATGCTCTGCATGTTCTTCTTCACTCTTAGAATATATTAGAATATCATCGATAACTACCACCACAAACTGATCCAGGTAAGGATGGAAGATCCTATTCATATACTCCATGAAAACCCCCGGCACATTAGTTACTCCAAATGGCATTACTATATAATCGTAATGACCATACCTTGTTCTAAATGCCGTTTTCTGAATATCGCCTGTCTTCACCCGAATCTGATGATATCCCGACCTCAAGTCAATTTTTCCGAACACACTCGCACCAACCAGTTGATCCATCAAATCATCAATCCTCGGTAATGGATACCGATTCTTGATAGTAACTTTATTCAGCTGTCTATAATCCACACACAGTCTCATAGAGCCTTCTTTCTTCTTTACCAACAACACCGGCGCACCCCACGGCGACACACTAGGACGAATGAATTCTTTTTCCAGCAATTCTTCTAGCTGATTCTTCAATTCCGCTAATTCAGATGCCGACATACGTGATCGGGACTTTATGTGTCTATTAATCTGATGACTCCAAGTGCACAGTCGTGTCGTGTAGTTTTAAAAGATATCTAATCCACAGGGACTATGAATCGATCTACCGTTATCTAAGGTTACTATGTAAAGCTAAGGCTACTAATATTTTGATTGTTCCTAAGTGAAAGTGATTGTGAATACTAAGAAATATAATAATAGACGGATATCAGTATGTATTTCATTTAACTTTAGGTGATCCGAAGGTCCATTGGCTAATGCATAATTCGATTAAAAATCTTTATTAATTCAATTGATTAAAAGTCCTCCTCTCAAACTTTCGCTCTGTTTATTTAGACTACTGTCCTAACTCGTAATGTACGCTTCCGCCATCCCATTAGATTTTAGAAAAGCTTTTTGGAAACAACGTAATTAATAAAATGCATGTTTTATGAAGTTGTTATCTATTTAAATCTCCTAATCTTAAACTTTCGCTCTGTTGACTCGGGACATGCTAATATCCCTAACGCACGCTTTCGCCATCCCGCTCCGGTGTAAAAACATTTTTTGAAAATAAATAAGTTCTAATTAGTTTTAATACGCTTTCGCCATCCTTAAAACTAATGTCCTATGTCTACTATCCAATTAAAGATCTCAAACTTTCGCTCTATTGGTTTTAAGACTTACTAATTAAATTAGACATACAAACCCAAAACAATTGATAGTTAATAAAACATAATTAAGCCAATTTATTTCGGATCCCACAGTTAACTTACTTTACATACCGACATCTTCGTAAATTAGCCAGACATATTAATACGGTTAAGCATGCATAAATTAATTTGGCTTATAATAAAAGGCATGTTAAATGGCATGTAATATATCATGCAATAATTATAATAAATAAAGCGGTAAATGAATAAACCTGAATAAAATAAATTGCAATTGAATCTTGAAGTACCGAACTTCCACCACAGGTTAGCTGGATCGTTCTTCGGAATTAAACGGACGGAAATTAAAACAAGGAAATAAAAACGATAAATCTAATGTAAGGCTAGATTTATAAAAGGTTCACAACAATTTCCGGTGTAGAAATTTTTATGAGAAAATAAGACTGTTTAAATGAAAGCAGGAAGAAAATAGCAAGCGCAGAACAATTTCGGCAGCACTTCATTAGCAGGAAATCGGACACTTTGAAGTGAAGTGGCTGCCTCTATTTATAGGCGAGGCTTTGTATTTGAGATCTGTGACCGTTAGGTTAAATGATCTTGTGAGGATCACCTTACTGCATAGTTGGTATCTAAGACGGTGATGACTGCTAGAATAAACTACTAAGGGTTACTTCAAAAATTAAAGTCGATGGTTTTGGTATAAAGGGTATTCAAATCGGTTACGCATACTTGGGGGTTTTAGAGTGTTGGGACAATAAGGGTATTGTCTTGAATCTTTATTGATTTCTATGTGTTGAGTATTTGAGTAACTTCGTATTTCTCGAACGTGTTGGGTTATGCGTTTATCGTTTTGGAATAAAATTTTTGTTATGGCTCAAGAAAATGGAAGAAACTGTAATAGCCACGGAATTATACATATAAGACTTGAAATTCCATAAATATTCTTTATTGAATTAGAAAAGAAACACTACAATTAAGGGAAATAAACTAAAAGGAAATAATAATAAAGCAAGTAATACGACTCCCCCAGACTTAGATGATGCAGTGTCCTCAATGCATGTGAACTACTCCTCAGTGTTGCGGTTGTAGGAACTGCTTGCGCCTCTTGTACGAACGCGATGACATCTATCAGTAGGAGAGCCATTTACACGAATATTAAGATCATGCAATTGTGTAGCAATTTCGGTGTATTGACCTTCGTTCCTAATAGCGTAGTCACGGTGCTCTTGTTGCATCTCTCGAATAAGCCTTAGTGTTTCGTTTTGATTTGTCCGCATAGCTTGAAAAAGTTGGTCTTGGCGTTGAATTGCAGCATACATGGCATCAAGAGTAATAGGCGGAGGGTTGTTTTGAGGAGGTTGGTTGACATCATCTTGTGCTTGGTTGAATTCTTCTTCCATTGCATCCACAGGATCATTAGGATGTTCAGGTTGGTTATCTTAATGATTATCATTAATAAGCCTCTAACGCTGAACATAACGGATGTTGATTCTCTCTGGGCATGGCAGGACGATATAAGGAATCAGAACTTTGTTGACGACCAAAGTGTAGTGGCCATCATTACAGGGTGAAACCAAGTGAGAGTCACGACAGTAAGTGAGATCGAGGGATTGAGCAGGCATCATAAGATGAGAGAGGGAGATGAGGTCATCACCAAGACCTAAGGCACAGGCCAAGGAGGTAATAATTCCGCTAAACAGGAAGGGGTTTGTAGCGGGAGCGTTGATGCAGCCTTGGATGTGTTGGAGCATAAAAGGTGCGACATTGAAACGGATATTATTCAGCGCACAGAATAAGAAAAATAATTCATTTTGGTTTACCTTGTGGTTGTTGGATCTTGCAAAAATAGTGTGCCCCAAGACACGTTGAAAATAACGTATAGCGGGGTTTTGAATATGAGAAGCATGTAGAACCCTCCAACCGGTAGGGATTTCGCCAGTAAGATTAAATCAAATTTTGAAAGCTAGTTCTTCCCAAGATCGACCATCGAGTTCTTGAAAGATTATGCGGAGAGCATTTGGTGCATTATTAAAATGCAAATACGTAGCCACTGCTTCTTGATCCAGAGTAAATTCACGGTTAAACATCTGAAATTGGATGTTACTGGTTAAAAGTGGTTGAACATAAGGAGTGTCGTAGTTGAAAGAGCTTAAGAACTCTAAGACGAGCGGCTCATAAGTTGGTACGGGTTCGGTATAGAGATGGTGTAGGCTAGATTTTGTGAGCAAATGGGTGACACCATCTATGAGACCCAGAGTTTCAAAACATTCGATGTTCACAAATTTCGTGGGAACAACTGAACATTCATAGAATGCGAGGTATTTGGTTCTTTGAGCATCGTTGTCTTCCTCTCGAAAAATAATATGTGAAAGGTCGGGAGGTGGTCTCTCAAGACGCACACTTCGGATGATTGAACGTGGAGGCATGATGTGTTTGGAAAGAAAAATAGAATGGAGAGTAGAAGAGTAGAAAATGGTTTAGAGGTTGTGAAGAAGAAGAGTGGTGGTGGTGTGGTTTTATAGTGAGGTTTGAAAATGGTGTGGTTAATGTAGAATTAAAATGGAGTGATGGTGGTGTTTGAAGTTTGAATGCAATGGAGAAATGGGAAATGATGTAGAGTTAAAGAGGTGAATGATGGAGGATGAATGAGGTTTATGGTGTTTAAATGGAAGAAATAATGGGGAGAATGAATAATATTGAATGATGAATTTTGAAATTCAAAATTCAAAATTCAAAGGGGGAAAAGATGCTTCTGCATGGTCAAATGCAGTCTGCTGCCCTTGGGAGACGTGCGTCTCAGGCAGTCAGTCTACAGGGGGACAGTGTATGGAGACGGGCGTCTCCTGTCCTTTGCATGCAGAGTTCTGGTCCCACAGAGGTGGAGACGTGCGTCTCTTAGCTAAGGCAGGTGGTTGTCACGCCTGCATGGGTTTGGACAAGTTCTGATAGATACCATTAAGTAGAGAATAATAGTTCAGAACAGTGTCATTGTTTCATACTATAAACAGCAAAAATAATGGTAAACAGGAATATATAGCAGTTAATAGTAATGCAGTATAACACAGTAGCAGTAATGAATAAAATAATACATTTGGAATTAAAACTGGTACTGAGTGTTGATAGAAACAGAATGTAAAAGTGGAGAAAATGAAATTCTAAACTAGAAATTAGAAATTGCTAAAACTAGAAATAAAATCTAATAATCTAAGCGTTAACACCTAGCCACGTCTATTGTTGTGCACATTAGAAAAAATGTGTTTGAAAACTTCGTCGAATTGAGCATTGACGGTGTCGATGAAATCGAAGAAGTGCATTTGCAAAGTGTGTAGCTTGTTGCGCACATGTTGTACGTCGTGTTGCAGTGCATTGATGGCTTGCTCATTTGTGTTCTGATTAGGAATTCTTTTGTTTACTGATTTGGTGGATGCAACAGGTTGTTGTGGTTCAAGCTCGACATCAGTCATATCTTCAGTATAGTTTTCAACAGAATCTTCAGAAGGAGTCTCAGGCTCATACTCAGGAATGGGTTCATCTTCAGAAAGAGGTTCATATTCAGGAATGGGTTCATCTTCAGGAAGAGGCTCATATTCAGGCACATGATCATCCTCAGGCATAGGTTCGTAGTATCCAGGAGGAGTGTCAGGCTCAGATTCCGATGCGTGCATTTCTTCATCAAAATGTTCATAAGCTTGTGGGGTTTCAGGTGAGGCTTCTCTCTCAGGAATCCGACCATAGTAAAGCCAGTTAGCAGGGTTGTGTACACTCGTCCTTGGACTCGGTAAGGTGAACTGATCCAGTACTTTATTATCAATGAGTAAATCAAACTGATCAGGTCCAAGGTTACCAATGATACCTCGATTAAAGCAGAAGCGAATGTCCATAGAATTGTGGGAACCAAAAGGTGTCAATCTAAGTAGAGGTATTCTCAGTCCTATGGCATTTGCAATCATAGTGACAAATCCGCCAATAAGAATAGGTGAAACTTCGTCTTGCGTGATGCGCTCGAAGTTTGTTAGCATGAATGCGATGGCGTTGACCGGACGATTCTGAGAAGTGCAGAACATGATGAATAACTCTTCTCTAGAAACTTCAGTAATATTATCGGGTTTACCGAAAATGTAGTGAGCGATGATCTTATGCAAGTATCTGAAAGCAGGGTTATGGATGTTCTCGGATTGAAACTCGTTCTCTTCAGGGTTATCGTTTCTAGTGTTCTTGCCCCAAAATCTCTCCAACTCTCAGTATGCAAGACTGTCTTCAGCTACTGTGGTGTAAGCATCTGATCCATGAGGTAGTTCTAACATTTCAGCAAAATCTCGGATGCAAAACTGATATTCTAAACCGAAGAGTCGAAAGAGGTTAACTCCTTTCCTCAACCCTTGTCCACAGTTAGGAAGATAAGTCAAAGAGCTCAAGAATTACAGAATGAGCTTTCGGTAAGTACTAAACTTGTGGAACAGGTGAGAACCGGTCCAACCGATTTGGTTCAGCAAGTGCATGACGCTTTCTTCGATACCAAGTCTTTCCATAGTTGGCCGGTGAGGGTAACGAGTCAAATCCATTTGCCTCTTAGCCAGCTTAGCATATCTCGCTTCTTGTCCTCTACCACGGAACACAACTTCCATATTATCAACTTCTTGCATCTTGATGAGTTAGTAGTTAAGAAAACCTATAAGTTGAAAATATTAAGATTAAGTTAGAACTAGGCTAGTATTGTTTAAAAAGGAAAAATAAAGAGAAAAATAAAAAATGTAACAAGTTATAATAATAAATAAAATTATAAAAAGGAAATATTTTCACGATTTTAAGATAGCAGTTATAATTATAGTAATTATTATAAAATGTAGGAAAAATATAAAAATGTAGAAAAATTTAAAATAATTCAAAAATAGAATAGAATAAAAATAAAAATTAAAAGTTAAAAATAAAAATAAAAATAATTGTGGGTTGTCTCCCACCAAGCGCTTTGTTTTATGTCGTAAGCTCGACGATTTAAAATAGAAAACTATTTTTTCGAATGAGCGGGCAGCTCGTCAAGTTTAAAAATTTCGATATTTTCATCGTGTTCGAGATGATGGTAATACTTGAGACGTTGCCCATTTACGACAAAAGGTTTGACGGTTTCTCCTTTGATTTCTATCGCTCTGCTCGGAAATATGTTAGTGATTTCGAAAGGGCCAGACCATCTAGATCGTAACTTACCAGGAAATAATTTTAATCTAGAATTAAATAGAAGTACTTTATCGCCTATGCTAAAATTTTTCCTAGAGATACGCTTGTCATGCCATTTTTTCGTTCTCTCTTTATAGATTTTGGCATTCTCGTAAGCGTCTTGTCTAAGTTCGTCTAATTCGTTTATGTCTAGAAGTCGTTTCTCACCAGCGGCAGTGTAGTTTAAATTTAAATTTTTAATGGCCCAATAGACTTTATGTTCTAACTCTACCGGAAGGTGGCATGATTTTCCATAAACGAGTTTGAATGGGGTAGTTCCTATCGGAGTTTTGAAAGCTGTTCTATAAGCCCATAAAGCTTCATTTAACTTGGATGACCAATCCTTTCTAGATATAGCAACAGTTTTCTCCAATATTTGTTTTATTTCGCGGTTAGATACTTCTACTTGTCCGCTTGTTTGTGGATGGTATGGTGTAGTTATTCGATGATTTACTCCATATTTTAGAAGGAGTTTTTCAAGGATTCTTGAAATGAAATGGGACCCACCATCGCTAATTACCAGTCTTGGCACACCGAACCTAGGAAAGATGACGTTTTTGAAGAGTTTGATAACTACTCGTGTATCGTTTGTAGGAGAAGCGATAGCTTCTATCCATTTCGAAACGTAGTCGACAGCTACGAGTATATATTGATTTCCGAATGATTACGGAAACGGACCCGTAAAGTCTATTCCCCAGACGTCAAATATTCCTACTTTTAGAATGCCCTTTTCAGGCATTTCGTCACGTCTCGAAATATTTCCGGTTCATTGGCATCTATCACAGTTTAATACTGCAAAATAAACGACTTTCCACAGGTTAGGCCAGAAGAGCCCAGATTGAAGGATTTTGGCGCAGGTTCTAGATGTGCTATGGTGTCCTCCACACGGTGCAGAATTGTCGCTACCGCGAAAATTAACAGAGTCGCCACTAACATATTTATCCTGAAAAGGAAGGGAATGCCAGCAAACCACAAAACAAAACAACGGTCTCACGACCAGAGAAAAAGGGTAAAGGAGTCGGTTACGCGAGGGGAAGGTATTAGCACCCCTCGCGCCCATCGTACTCGATGGTATCCACGCCTGTGTCTAAAACTATGGGTGTGTAATAAATCAATGCTAATCTGGACTAAAATGAATGCAGAATGTAGGGAAAAGAAAGGATTGTGCTCGCACGGGCCCTACCCCGCTGCCTACGTATCTGTTTTGCAGAATCAGAGCTACCGTAACTCGGCTAACTAATTTCTATTTGTTTTGTGTTTTTTAGTTGAACGAGTTACATTCACACTCCACTGCTCGACCTTTGGAGACTTATGCTTGGGAATGGAGCGGAAATAACAAGCTCTTAAGAAAAGAAAATCAAAGAGTGTGGTTTGTGTTTTAAAGAATGCATGAGGAAAACCTAAGCTAAGGGGGAAAGCTTGCTACCTAATGTTATCATACAAAGGGTACAAGTCTAAGCTAAACTATCAACCTACGAGGGAAAAGGGGAAGCACACAAGAATATCACACAAACGATCATCCGCTCGTAAAGCAAACAAACCAATGGTACTGACCGAATGGTAGAAAAGCGGTCCCGCCATAGCCAAGGGGAGCAGCTCAACCCAAGTCAACCAAGCATTAGACCTCGCGAAAATGATCGGGCCATAAACAAGAGGGCGGACCCCTCTCAGCAACCAAGCTGTCACGGATCATAAAGGAAAACGGTGCGTGCGTACACCGAGCTTTAACGTCGAGCGACGCGAGCTATAGGAAAGGCGGGGGTCCGGCTACATGAACCCTTTTCCTGACATACTAGATAACAAGATCTTGTGCAGGTTCAGAAGCGAGCAACGCGTAACGTGCGCATACTGAACGGACTCGATGAGACTAGGCAGGGGTTGATTACTAACCCTTTCCGCATGCCTTCCATGAGGACTTAACGGAGTGCCATATAGGACTTATTACACCGTGACTCCCTGCCGCAAAGCACAAATATAAACACACCAACAAAAACAGAGCCTCTTTCGAGGGCTTGGCCAGATGCATGTCTAGGTCCTACTTCTCATGTTATAGGATGATGCGGAAAGCGGTAAAAGGGACAAGGAGATACCGAGCGGATAGCAAATCCGCAATGAGCTAGCAGCGCAAGCAGAACTAAGATACTTCACGTAATCTAACATCCAGCAAAGCTAGGAGTCAAGCATAAGCGTCAAAGCGATGCGGTGTGAAAATAAATCACAACCGCTATGTGGTGCGTATAAAACACAACCACACAAGCAACCTGCAAGAAATACAATCCAGACAATACAGGAATATACATCTCAATGAATGAGAGATCAGATGAATCGCATCGGGAATAAGTTCGTGTCCCACAAATAAAGTGGAACACGATGCAAATCAATCGCACCAGAAGAAAATTCGTGTCCCACAAGTAAAGTGGAACACGAAGCAAGTCGAATCGCAATCAAAGGCTCTCTCGAAGTACCTCGCACATCTCAGCAAACAAATTAGTAGTAACAAGGCAAACGCGAACCGCCATAGAAAATAATAGCAATTAAATTCTAAATGAATTCTAAAAGAAAATCTAGCAAGATTAAATTGTTTTTTTGTGACACTTTATCAAAGAATTAGAACTAACTATGTACAAAATACTAAAATTCTAACAAGAAAAAGATACTACATGTTTTTGCTTATTTTTATCATCTAAAACAAATATAGAAAACAAAAATCTAATTCTAACTAGAAAAGATCAAATGTTTTTATTATTTTTTTTATCAAGCAAAATCTAACAAAGATCAGTGTTTTTCATATATTTGTTATACTAAAAATACTACGAAACAAACTAGTAAAAAAAAACACTAAATCTAACATGAATTATGCATACAGGGGGTTTATTGAGTGAAAATAGTGGCGCAGGAAGAAATTGGGCGCAGCAGCCCAAGAAATTGGCCCAAGGAGCAGTTTTTTGTATCACAATTCTCTCAACCAACAAAAATATGGCGTGTGATGGGTTTCTATGGGGGTACAACATAGCAATGAATTTGTGTGTATGGCCCAAGAGATTTTGATCCAACAACACTTCTCATGATTCAGATTTTGCAATATCAATTGAAAGAATTACATTCAGATTTGTTAAACAAACACTAATTCAAAATGAAATCCAATTAATCAACAATAACTGTTCCAGATTTTCAATCAATTCTCCATTAATCACAATTACTTAAAATAAAACTCAGAATTAAGACAAAAGGGGATTAGGTTTACGTGAATTGAGCTTGGTTCACTCTTCCCTCAAACGCGACGGCGGCCAAGGTTATCACCGGCGAGATTCTCCGACCAGACTCTCTCTCTCCTCATCTCTCCGTCTCACCCTCGTACCTCTCTCCTCTCAATCTCGCCTTCAATTCGACTCAACTCTCACTCTCCTCTTCTTCTACCATAAAGGTTGTTGATGCACAGAGGCAGTGATGATGATGAATGCGTCGCGAAGCGAACCAAATCTAACATCGTTACATGGTGACTCACGTTTGTTGATGGAGAACCACGGTGATTGTAAAAGAGGTAGCGTTTCTGTTAGGCGAATTCTTCGGAGATCGCGATATCAGAGAAGGCGATGATGACGTCAGATTTTTGTTGATATTGAATGGTGAATTGTAAAGGAGAATCGATGGTGGCGCTGAAGCGTTGAATGATTGAAGTGTTGTTTCGATTCGGCGATGAAGCTTTGCCGAACTGTGAAGAATGGCTCGAAGAAGATTGAGTCCGGTTGTGATGGAGATCGGAATCGCTGCGAATCCAAAGATGTTGATGCCGAGAAATTAAGGTAAGCGTCGAAGTTAATATTTATTCGATTCTTCTCCTTCTTCGTTTCTTGCTTTTCCGATGCGGTGACGTTGATTCGTTGTGGTTGGAAACGTGGTTGTTGCAGTTGAAGGTGAGTAGCGTTGAAGGTTAAGGTGACGAGCGATTCAAAGATGATGTTGTTGCACGTCGAAGTCGCGTTGAAACGGATTGGTGTTGATTTTTTTGAGAGTTTTTCGTGTGGATTGAAGATTCACTGGTGATGATGTTGGAGAAGATTGAAGAGATCAAGAGGTTCGGTTATGGTGTTGTTGAAGCGTGAAGATGAAGGTTTGAGAAAAAGTTTGTTACCTTCGCTTACAGGTTGTTACCAATCTCCTCTTTTCTTCTTTTGAGTTTCTCTGAGTTTTGTTTTGTTCTCACCCATTTTTTCCCCTGTGAATTCTGTTCTACTAGTTCTCTTATTCTCCCTTTTTCTTTTTCAGCTTTTTGTTGGAAGACCGTTTGAAGATTGGTGAGCCGAAACTCCTGTATGCCTCCTGAACCGCTTCCATTTTGGTCCTCCCCTGTTGGAGCTACCGAACCGGCTTTTTTTTTGTCTTTGGCTAAGCTTTTCTCATTATGCAGCAAGTTTTGGTTCAGAATTAAGTTGATACTGGTTTCATAAAGTGTAGAATTTTCTTGTAATTGTAAAGGACATGAATTTGAATGATGTATGGAAAGCACAGCATGGCTTGGATGAACTTTAGCAAGATGTTTTGATGTAATTTATTTTTGTATGGTTTAGTGGGCTTTGTAATTTGGATTGGATTATTTTGTAGTGTATGGACTTTAATTTGCATAATTTTTGTAATGGTTTTTGTAATGAAATTTGAATGGGCTTTTTGTAGTGGATATGATGAATTCGATGAACTTGAAAAATGATTGTGGACATTTTAAATTCCAATTAATCTTGCATTTCAAAATTCCATATGAATCTTCTTTCTAACCTTAACACACTTAATTTCCGATCCAATCAACTATTTTGAACACATATTTGAATTCATGAGATTAAGTAAACAGTTAAAGGAATTCTTCCGAATCCATCTTCAATTCTCAATGAAATCCAATTCGCATTCTTACCAGAAACCCCAACTTAAATCCTCAAATCACAAGCGACTTGCATTACGAGCGACAAATACATGAGCTCATAACCACACCTTAATCACAAAGATCCCGTAAACCATATCTTGAACCATGGCTAACCTTTGCACTGAAATTGTCTTTAAAAACAACAAAAACTCTTTAATTTTTCCTTGATTTTTGAACGACGAAATAAACGTCATCCATAACTTATAGCACAAAGAAAGAGGGCAAATTTTGGGGTGCAACAGCTGCCCCTATTCAAACTTCTTGAACCTGACGAGTGAGAAACAGAGGTTTCGAACCGTTTAGGTGGAAGGAGATTGAATACCAGAATGAACTCGAAAATTTGCGCTCTTGATCAATAGAAGATTCCATCTAGCAATGAAGAAGGAATGTACCACCCCGCAAGCAGGGAGAAAAAACTTCAATTGATCTGGACAATTAAATATGCTCCAACTTGTGATAAGAAGGAACGGGCACCCACAGGCAGGGGAAACACTTCAAATGATCTGGGCATCAAGAGAAGGAACATCTCGACTGATCTGAGTATCAGACATAGCAGATGTCTCCGAACATGCATCGGGATAGATGTCTTAAGTCGATCTGGGAATCGAAGGAGATACATCGGTTGATCTGGGCATCAACGGTTAATAGGTATCTCTGATCTGGGAATCATGATCTGGGAATCTGGGCAGACATCTCTTCTGATGCAATTAAATCATCAGGTAGATATTCCAACTAATCTGGGAATTAGCGGCTAGTTCCTTCGTAAGACCACGGGGATCCGGAGGCGGTTCCTTCAACTGAACTGGTAATCAAGATAGGAACAATATCTCTTCCGAACTGTGTACGCCGGGAAAAGAATGCCTTTAAACTAATCTGGACATGATGCTAGAAAATAAGTAGGACAATCTTCTTCTGAATGAAAAAGTCAATCAGGCAAACATCTCCATCTGATCTGATGATATCAGTGGCTTGCTCCTTAGTAAGATCACGGGAGATCCGGATGCGGTTCCTTCAACTAATCTGAAACTGGATATTAGGATAGGAACAGATGTTTCTTCCGAACTGTGTACGCCGGGTAAAGAAAACGTCCTCAACTGATGGTTAGGCATCAGGACTGGGCAAACGAATTTCTTCTTCTGAACGAACTAAATCGTCAGGGAGTAGATATTTCCAACTGATCTGATGTATCAGAGGGCTTGCTCCTTCGGAAGATCTATAGAGATCCGGAGGCGGTTCCTTCAACTGAGCTGGATATCAGGATAGGAACAAATATCTTCCACCGATCTGGGGGCATCGGGAATAGGAATGTCTTTGAACTGATCTGGACGTGATGCAAGAAAATAAGTAGAACAATCCTCTTCTGATTCAAAACATCAGGATAAGCGCCTGTGATGATTAGGCGAATATTGCTCTCTGGGGAGCATTTGAATCTGAATAACTTTCCTGCAGAAAGAAACATATATGATATGATTTATGCATGATGCATGTATGAATGTGTATGGAATAACGTTTCCGAGGGAGAAGACGCTATATGCTTTAAGAATGCAATGCAAATGATGCATGATTCGAACGTTGCTTAGGGAGGCAACGGATGAGCACTGAATTGCTGAATAAGTCCTGGAGAGAGCATAGAACTCTGCGGGGAGGACAAGATGAGTGACCATAAGTCACAAACTGCGAGCTGACAAAGATGGATCAGAAATCTGCTGGAGACGATCAAATCTGGATGCGAGCTCTGTTTGGGGAATAAATCCTGCTTGGGGATATGGACATCCCAATTATCTGCTTAGGGAATACCTTGGCAACTTCACTGGAGAAGCAAATTCTCGACATTCTGGGGATGTGGAGATAAGAGCAAGTCATGGAGATAACTCTGATGGGGAGTAACCGACTTGCTTGTGTAGAATGCATTCCGCTGGGGAAATCCTTGAAGGACACAGATTCTGCTGAGGATGCAAGTGAAACTTTGCTGAGGAGAGACTCAGTGGAGAAGATGAATACTTCTGCATAGTGGTCCACTGGGGAATAAGATGACTCTCTTGGGGAAAACAGGTCAATCTGTTGGGGAGAGAAACACTCTACTGGGGAAAGTGAGGAACTCGGGCAAAGAACCTCATTAAAAGCTTGCTGGGGAATCAGATATCGTTCAATCATGATTCAACTGGGGAGAAGACATTCCACTGGGAATAAGGCTTTTGAAGCACGAAATTACATTGAGATGTGCTTTGCTGAGGAGATGAGAATCTTGGAACAAAAGAAAACCTCATCTAGACGCACTCAGTTGGGGAATGAGAATCTCTCACTTGGCTAGACCCGCCAATAAGCTGATGTGATGCACTCGAAAGGATGCACCTGCGAGGTAAACAGATGAAAATGCCCCAGGATATAGCATGACGTCTTCACGGGATTTCCTCACTTGGTAGAGAACATTGATGCTCACACACAATGGGTAAATGCAAGAGCAAACAGATTATCAAACATCTGGGCTTGAAACTTTCCATACAGGAAATGAATTCACAAGTTAAAAGGCAAGCAGTGATTAGAACATCAAACATGCATCGACCTAAGTATCAAACATGAATTGGTTCTCCAAGAGAATGCCACCAGGAATTGGGCTAAAGGGTTCAAGCAAGTGTTGACTTCAAAGAGACCAAACAAGCATTGGCTTTCGTAGTATTCTGCATAGTTGTATGATTGTAAGAATGCCAACAAGTATTGGGCTTTCAGCTTCTAACTGATGAGGATGAAGACCCCGACGGTTCTCAAGTTCATAAGTTGTTTAGCTCACACCTGAACTTTAAACTGAACATCTCCTGATGAGGAAAGAATGCCACTGCATATTGCTTTGCCCCAACCTGTAAGGACTTTGAAGAAATTTGTCTTGTAAGGACCTTCTGATATCTGTTCGTATCAAACTGACTTGCCCCAGTATCAAGAATTTCGGCACCATGCCCCTGCCTGACTTGTATTGGAAGTAGCTTCGACTGTGCTTGGGTGAATGCCCCTGATTACTCAACACTTTGAGAGATTCTTCGAATCTTGACCTGATTGCCTCAGATTAAGTGAAAACTTGTTTCGCAGAGTATTCAAATGCTTTTGCGCCCCTGAGGGTGATCGAACTTTGAGATATTGCTGCCTCTGCTCAACGGAGTTCGGAGGACAACTTGTCCTTCGGGAGGATAAAACTTTTCATCACAAGTTCATGATGGAAACTTTCTTGATGTTAAGCACTTGTTCATATGCAAAGAATGTTTATTATGAGAAATATAATTCTAATGCAAAGAGTATGTTTGTCTCGAAGTTTAAAGAAACTTCTTTTTGAAAAGAGGTCGTAACATCGATTTTTTTATGAAAGGAAAGAAAAGGTGGTGTGATACTAACTCAAGCGTTTAGCGAATCTCCTAGGAGTCAGCTTACCGTACTCTCGTGTATAGTCTGCTATCGAATTAATCCTGCTTCAATTAGGACTTTTAAGGGTTGTAACGTGGCCAGGTTCACAGTTTGAGAAAAAAAGATTTTTAGGCTCAAAAATATTTGGTGCCCACCCCCTTCATGATGTTCTCCAGTCCTAAGTTCAGTTAACTCGATGCGAGCATTCATCCTTCAAGAGGAACTTGAGATAGTTGAGGAATCAATGAGGTCTTCTGGACACGGCAGTCACTTTACCTTTCGTTTTTTTTTGTCTGATCACACGACTTTGTTCTTTGTTGAGGATATTTATTTTGTAATCCTTGTTTTGCTTTTGCTTTGCTTTTTTTTTTGTTTCCCTAACTTTTGCCTGGACAAATTCTTTTGAATTTTGACTTGGATGTCCAGCGGGATGCCCGAACTTTTGCCTAAGTCACATGTTTTCAAGTTGTTGACTTAGCGGACTCTTTTTCTTCTTTTTTTTTCTTTTTATTTCATTCTTTTCTTTTGAACAAGTCGTGTGATCCTGAATCTCAGATTTGTTGGATGTCATTGTGACTGCCTGAGTCATTGATTGATGAAGAATTACCATTGTGGTATCGTCATATTTTGACCTCCTGATGTGAGGGATAAACCACAGCGGTTTGGATGTTGGTCTTGACCTCCTGATGTGAGGAATAATTTTGATGTCTCAACCTCCTGAGGTGAGGGATAACTGTTGTGGTTTTGACGTTTCGTCCTCCTGATGCGAGGGATAACCATTGTTGTATCCTTAAGTGCACACTCCTGATGAATTTTGAATGCTCAACCAGGTTAACTGAACACTACCCGAACCCTGGGTTAAAAATAAGGGTTTTTTTAATAGAAAAGAAACTCCTACTTCGAAGGCTCAGAGAGGTTAACGAAGGTTTCACTCCCTTATATCTCCAGTGTTTGGGAATTTGAAACAATGCCTGTACATCATCAATAGGGTTCTACTCAAAAGCATACCATTTGAGGTTATTGGTATTATGTTCATCATTCTCCCTACGGAGTTATCATGCTTTATTAACAAGAGTTGAGTATCACAAAAAAGCATAGAAAACATATAAGAGAAAAAGCGAATGGATTTTTTCAGGACAAACATATCCAATGCATTATGATTATAGTTCAAAAACAAACAAGTTTTACATGCAAATAGTATTGAACAAAACAAGAAAGCTTAAACATGAACATGCATGATGAATTAGGAATTGCCAATGTTGAGGAGATCCTCTCCGTATGGACTTGTTGCTTCAGAAGGTCCATTGAGTCAAAGGAAAACTTCAATCCTGGCCTTCAAGTGCGAATATGATAGCCTTTGAATCAATCGGGTCTTGTACCTTCTCTCTGAATGACTGACAACCTTCAATCAGATAACCAAGTGCCCCTAGAGTGGAAAGCACACCAAGCGTTAGCATATGTTCCTGTATAACACTTTATATTTACTTCTTGGAAGAAGATTTCCGCAAAGTCATACAGAAGTTGCAAGTGTCCAGCTTTTAGGGATTTGAGTCGTGCCAGTGGTACACAAACTCAAGATACAAGGCGTCTTGCTGATCCCTCGGTCAGGAGCCCTAAAAAAACAACGACTAGAGTTCATGATTGCTTTAGGGATTTGAGCTGCCAATGATGCAAACTCAAGAACACGGAGTCTTGCTTATCCCTCGGCCGGGAGCCCAAATATAGCTGCTGAAACAGTAAACACCATCATGAATGGAGGAAACTTGTATTATTATCGGCGAACAACAATAACCTCTGCCGCTTGGTTATCAAAGTCGTTACTTGGAACACACAATAGCTGTTAGGAAGTAAGCCTTTGGAAGTACATATCGCAAGTGATTATCACGAGTTACTCCTTGAGGAGGATCAAACATCCTACTTGTGGCATATGAAATGGGATTGACCGGTAGAAACCATTATGAATAAACTTGAACATCCATGCATCGAGTAAGTTCTAGACTTTTTGTACCTCAACACATTATAAGGCTTGACATTATGATCAGGTACCCCAGCATGGAACATACCGACTATTGTCATTGGAATCAAGAGAGTATCCGTGGTGGGAAAGATCCAAAGAAACCAACTTAAATTCCAACAAGCAGGGAAGTAACTCGGATACAAGGCATTAGGATTACACCGACTTGCTTCTCACTCTTTCTGTCTCTGTTAACAAGCAAAAGATACTGACAAGGAAACTCCAAGAGAGGAGGTGACTCGGAGTATAAAGCAGAACCTTGAGAATGAGAGGTGTGCCTTTGCAGATCACTCTTGATTACTGTCTGGCAGAAGATTCTGGCGAAGTCACACGGAATTTGTAAGTGCTTTAAGGATTCGAGCAATGCAAATGGTGCAATACTCAAGATAGACAGTGTCTTGCTTATCCCTCGTGCGGGAGCC
Source organism: Vicia villosa (assembly GCF_029867415.1). Lineage (NCBI taxonomy): Eukaryota > Viridiplantae > Streptophyta > Magnoliopsida > Fabales > Fabaceae > Vicia > Vicia villosa. The sequence goes on from NC_081183.1 coordinate 163,864,502, forward strand.
CCAAGCAATTTCAAATACTTGTAGATCCTAACATCACGAACAGGTGCCCCAGAATAGAACTCACACCTAGTGCCATCGTCATCAAGCAAAGAATATGTAGACATCCCCACAGTACGGAGCTTAACCAGTTGCAAATAAAGCAAACATGGAAGCAAATGAGCATAAGACACGTCTTCAAAAAGAACCCCTACTGAGCTTTCCTCTTGGTCACCCCACAAAGTTGTTTCATGACTGATCTTTGAGCACACAATAAGAACAAGTCAAATCTCTGAGTCTGGTGAGAATACCAAGTCTGAATAAGAAATTCTCAACCCTGAACACCTATTATGCATGAAATGTATGAGATGCATGATATGCGTGCAATGCCATGTTCATTCAATTTCCAAGGAATCCTCGTGTTTTGATTTTTTTAGCAAGAGATGGAAAAACTCGACACGAGGCTTAAAGATATGATTCCTTGGAAATGGAAGGAACATGTATGCTAGTTATTTTTGTACATCATTTTTTGGGAAAGTAAACATGCAATGATGCAAGGTGGTGGGAACCACAATACTGGATATATCTGGGATACCGAGAAATCACACGGCACAAGTTCAAAGGTTTGGCCCCAAATGGTATACCACACGGAACACGGAATGTCAATCCACGGAACCAAAGCCCATAGTCAAAACATACTGGAATAGAACATAGATTACCACTCGAACAAGAACCATAGTACCCCACGAACAGGAACCCAAAGTACACTCGAACGAGAACAGCGGTAACCCACGAACGAGAACAGCGGTAACCCACGAACAAGAACAGCGGTCACCAACAATGTACCTGTTATATGATCATTGATTCCCGCCCCACTCACGGGTAAAATCTAGGCCAAGGTAAGGTCATGAAACGCAGTATACGGTCCGCCCGAAGGTAAGCATCATCACAGCGCGAATGCGGGTGACGATAATACCTCCGTTTGAAACCACTACTCTGCTCGTGGTCACATAATCCATCTCGAGACGTACACCTCGAGACAAACCATGCTCCCCCTCTATCCTAGGGTTCCTATGGTTCACACATAGCCTGGGTATTGGGCCTTTTACCTCTTGAAACACCCACCCAACAGACAGAGATCCAGCCAGTCCAGAATATGATGCAGAAAAGTAAAAGCGCACATAGAATGCAATGCAAACAGGTAAAATATGCAAAGCAATAAAAACACCCAAAGATAAACACACAAGCGCTAGGATCGACTCGCTAGGTCCGGACCAGCAACAGGTCAAGACGTCCCCAGCAGAGTCGCCAGCTGTCGCTACCGCGAAAATTAACAGAGTCGCCACTAACATAGTTATCCTAAAAAGGAAGGGAATGCCAGCAAACCACAAAACAAAACAACAGTCTCACGACCAGAGAAAAAGGGTAAGGGAGTCGGTTACGCGAGGGGAAGGTATTAGCACCCCTCGCGCCCATCGTACTCGATGGTATCCACGCCTGTGTCTAAAACATGGGTGTGTAATAAATCTATGTTAATCTGGACTAAAATGAATGCAGAATGTAGGGAAAAGAAAGGATTGTGCTCGCACGGGCCCTACCCCGCTGCCTACGTATCTGTTTTGCAGAATCAGAGCTACCGTAGCTCGGCTAACTAATTTCTGTTTGTTTTGTGTTTTTTAGGTGAACGAGTTACATTCACACTCCGCTGCTCGACCTTTGGAGACTTATGCTTGGGAATGGAGCGGAAATAACAAGCTCTTAAGAAAAGAAAATCAAAGAGTATGGTTTGTGTTTTAAAGAATGCATGAGGAAAACCTAAGCTAAGGGGGAAAGCTTGCTACCTAATGTTATCATACAAAGGGTACAAGTCTAAGTTAAACTATCAACCTACGAGGGAAAAGGGGAAGCACACAAGAATATCACACAAACGAGCATCCGCTCGTAAAGCAAACAAACTAACGGTACTGACCGAATGGTAGAAAAGCGGTCCCGCTATAGCCAAGGGGAGCAGCTCAACCCAAGTCAACCAAGCATTAGACCTCGCGAAAATGATCGGGCCATAGACAAGAGGGCGGACCCCTCTCAGCAACCAAGCCGTCACGGATCATAAAGGAAAACGGTGCGTGCCTACACCGAGCATCAACGTCGAGCGACGCGAGCTATAGGAAAGGCGGGGGTCCGGCTACATGAACCCTTTTCCTGACATACTCGATAACAAGATCTTGTGCAGGTTCAGAAGCGAGCAACGCGTAACGTGCGCATACTGAACGGACTCGATGAGACTAGGCAGGGGTTGATTACTAACCCTTTCCGCATGCCTTCCATGAGGACTTAACGGAGTGCCATATAGGACTTATTACACCGTGACTCCCTGCCGCAAAGCACAAATATAAACACACCAACAAAAACAGAGCCTCTTTCGAGGGCTTGGCCATATGCATGTCTAGGTCCTACTTCTCATGTTATAGGATGATGCGGAAAGCGGTAAAAGGGACAAGGAGATACCGAGCGGATAGCAAATCCGCAATGAGCTAGCAGCGCAAGCAGAACTAATATACTTCACGTAATCTAACATCCAGCAAAGCTAGGAGTCCAGCATAAGCGTCAAAGCGATGCGGTGTGAAAATAAATCACAACCGCTATGTGGTGCGTATAAAACACAACCACACAAGCAACCTGCAAGAAATACAATCCAGACAATACAGGAATATACATCTCAATGAATGAGAGATCAGATGAATCGCATCGGGAATAAGTTCGTGTCCCGCAAATAAAGTGGAACACGATGCAAATCAATCGCACCAGAAGAAAATTCGTGTCCCACAAGTAAAGTGGAACACGAAGCAAGTCGAATCGCAATCAAAGGCTCTCTCGAAGTACCTCGCACATCTCAGCAAACAAATTAGTAGTAACAAGGCAAACGCAAACCGCCATAGGAAATAATAGCAATTAAATTCTAAATGAATTCTAAAAGAAAATCTAGCAAGATTAAATTGTTTTTTTGTGACACTTTATCAAAGAATTAGAACTAACTATGTACAAAATATTAAAATTCTAACAAGAAAAAGATACTACATGTTTTTGTTTATTTTTATCATCTAAAACAAATATAGAAAACAAAAATATAATTCTAACTAGAAAAGATCAAATGTTTTTATTATTTTTTTTATCAAGCAAAATCTAACAAAGATCAGTGTTTTTCATATATTTGTTATACTAAAAATACTACGAAACAAACTAGTAAAAAAAAACACTAAATCTAACATGAATTATGCATACAGGGGGTTTATTGAGTGAAAATAGTGGCGCAGGAAGAAATTGGGCGCAGCAGCCCAAGAAATTGGCCCAAGGAGCAGTTTTTTGTATCACAATTCTCTCAACCAACAAAAATATGGCGTGTGATGGGTTTCTATGGGGGTACAGCATAGCAATGAATTTGTGTGTATGGCCCAAGAGATTTTGATCCAACAACACTTCTCATGATTCAGATTTTGCAATATCAATTGAAAGAATTACATTCAGATTTGTTAAACAAACACTAATTCAAAATGAAATCCAATTAATCAACAATAACTGTTCCAGATTTTCAATCAATTCTCCATTAATCACAATTACTTAAAATAAAACTCAGAATTAAGACAAAAGAGGATTAGGTTTACGTGAATTGAGCTTGGTTCACTCTTCCCTCAAACGCGACGGCGGCCAAGGTTATCACCGGCTAGATTCTCCGACCAGACTCTCGCTCTCCTCATCTCTCCGTCTCACCCTCGTACCTCTCTCCTCTCAATCTCGCCTTCAATTCGACTCAACTCTCACTCTCCTCTTCTTCTACCATAAAGGTTGTTGATGCCCAGAGGCAGTGATGATGATGAATGCGTCGCGAAGCGAACCAAATCTAACATCGTTATATGGTAACTCACGTTTGTTGATGGAGAACCACGGTGATTGTAAAAGAGGTAGCGTTTCTGTTAGGCGAATTCTTCGGAGATCGCGATATCAGAGAAGGCGATGATGACGTCAGATTGTTGTTGATATTGAATGGTGAATTGTAAAGGAGAATCGATGGTGGCGCTGAAGCGTTGAATGATTGAAGTGTTGTTTCGATTCGGCGATGAAGCTTTGCCGAACTGTGAAGAATGGCTCGAAGAAGATTGATTCCAGTTGTGATGGAGATCGGAATCGCTGCGAATCCAAAGATGTTGATGCCGAGAAATTAAGGTAAGCGTCGAAGTTAATCTTTATTCGATTCTTCTCCTTCTTCGTTTCTTGCTTTTCCGATGCGGTGACGTTGCTTCGTTGTGGTTGGAAACGTGGTTGTTGCAGTTGAAGGTGAGTAGCGTTGAAGGTTAAGGTGACGAGCGATTCAAAGATGATGTTGTTGCACGTCGAAGTCGCGTTGAAACGGATTGGTGTTGATTTTTCTGTGAGTTTTTCGTGTGGATTGAAGAATCAATGGTGATGATGTTGGAGAAGATTGAAGAGATCAAGAGGTTCGGTTATGGTGTTGTTGAAGCGTGAAGATGAAGGTTTGAGAAAAAGTTTGTTACCTTCGGTTAGAGGTTGTTACCAATCTCCTCTTTTCTTCTTCTGAGTTTCTCTGAATTTTGTTTTGTTCTCACCCATTTTCTCCCCTGTGAATTCTGTTCTACTAGTTCTCTTGTTCTCCCTTTTTCTTTTTCAGCTTTTTGTTGGAAGACCATTTGAAGATTGGTGAGCCGAAACTCCTGTATGCCTCCTGAACCGCTTCCATTTTGGTCCTCCCCTGTTGGAGCTACCGAACCGGCTTTTTTTTTTGTCTTTGGCAAAGCTTTTCTCATTATGCAGCAAGTTTTGGTTCAGAATTAAGTTGATACTGGTTTCATAAAGTGTAGAATTTTCTTGTAATTGTAAAGGACATGAATTTGAATGATGTATGGAAAGCACAACATGGCTTGGATGAACTTTAGCAAGATGTTTTGATGTAATTTATTTTTGTATGGTTTAGTGGGCTTTGTAATTTGGATTGGATTATTTTGTAGTGTGTGGACTTTAATTTGCATAATTTTTGTAATGGTTTTTGTAATGAAATTTGAATGGGCTTTTTGTAGTGGATATGATGAATTCGATGAACTTGAAAAATGATTGTGGACATTTTAAATTCCAATTAATCTTGCATTTCAAAATTCCATATGAATCTTCTTTCTAACCTTAACACACTTAATTTCCGATCCAATCAACTATTTTGAACACATATTTGAATTCATGAGATTAAGTAAACAGTTAAAGGAATTCTTCCGAATCCATCTTCAATTCTCAATGAAATCCAATTCGCATTCTTACCAGAAACCCCAACTTAAATCCTCAAATCACAAGCGACTTGCATTACGAGCGACAAATACATGAGCTCATAACCACACCTTAATCACAAAGATCCCGTAAACCATATCTTGAACCATGGCTAACCTTTGCACTGAAATTGTCTTTAAAAACAACAAAAACTCTTTAATTTTTCCTTGATTTTTGAACGACGAAATAAACGTCATCCATAACTTATAGCACAAAGAAAGAGGGCAAATTTTGGGGTGCAACAAGAATGACAGTGTGTTATTATGGTTCCTATTTCTTCCTTGGGTACACAACGTCTAAAGATTCCATCGGGGCCTCTTTGGGAAAGGAGCGGGTCGTCCCAATAGTAATGTTTTAGGTCATGGAAAATTTTCTTTTTTTGTTGGTAACTTAGATCAGGAGGAAGTACACCAGCAGCTAGGTAGTTTACGAAGTCTGCATACGAAGGTGTGTCAGAGCGTGCTAAAGCTACTTCTGCGAAGTTATTGGTTTCAGTGATTGGATGTAATGGTTCTAATTCGTTAGCTTCTAACTGAGCGATGAGTCTTTCATAAGGGAAATCATCGTCAATTGGTACTTGTTCGGGTTTCAGATTTTCCAGTCGAGAGAGGTGATCTGCTACGACATTTTCAGTTCCCTTTTTATCTTTAATTTCCAGGTCAAACTCTTGTAATAACAGGATCCATCTCAACAGTCTCAGTTTGGCATCCTTCTTGGTTAAGAGGTACCTAATAGCGGCATGGTCAGTGTATATGATTATTTTGGCTCCTACCAGGTAAGAACGGAACTTATCTAACACGAATACGACAGCTAATAATTCCTTTTCTGTCGTGGCGTAATTCATTTGAGCTTCGTCTAGGGTTCTACTCACATAGTATATGACATGTAGTTTCTTATCTTTTCTTTGCCCTAGAACGACTCCTACAGCATAATCGCTTGCGTCGCACATTATTTCGAAAGGCTCATGCCAGTCGGGAGGTTGCATAATCGGCGCAGAGATTAATGCTTGTTTAAGCGTATGGAATGCTTCAGTGCATTTATCATTAAAAATGAATTCGGCGTCTTTCATCAGTAATTCAGTTAAGGGTTTGGTTATTTTAGAGAAATCTTTAATGAAACGTCGGTAAAAACCAGCGTGTCCTAGAAAACTTCTTATTTCTCTAACTGTTTTGGGAGGTTGAAGGTTTTCGATAATTTCGATTTTAGCTTTATCCACTTCAATCCCTCTATCGGATACGATGTGTCCAAGGACGATTCCTTGTCAAACCATGAAATGGCATTTTTCCCAATTAAGGACTTGGTTAACGCTTACGCATCGTTTAAGTAACGATTCAAGGTTCTCTGAACATGTTTCAAAACTTCCTCCACAGACAGAGAAGTCGTCCATAAATACCTCCATTATTCCATCCAGGAAGTCGGCAAGTATTGCCATCATGCATCCCTGGAAGGTCGCGGGTGCATTGCAAAGTCCGAAAGGCATTCGTTTATAAGCGAACGTACCATAAGGACAAGTAAACGTGGTCTTTTCTTGGTCGTCATGGTGGATAGGAATTTGTAAAAATTTGGAGTATCCATCCAGATAACAGAAATGTGAGTGTTTAGCTAGGCGTTCGAGCATTTGATCTATGAATGGTAGAGGGAAATGGTCTTTTCGGGTGGCTTTGTTTAGCTTCCTATAGTTAATGCACATTCTCCATCCAGTTTGGGTACGTTGTGCTACAGATTTGCCTTTTGCGTTAGTGATTACAGTAACTCCTCCTTTCTTTGGTACGACATGAACAGGACTAACACATTTACTATCGGATATTGGATATATTATTCCGGCTTCTAGCAGTTTTTGGATTTCCTTTTTAACCACATCGCTCATAATTGGATTTATTCGCCTTTGATGTTCCCTAGAGGTTTTACAATCTTCTTCGAGCAAAATGTGGTGCATACAGAGGGAAGGACTTATTCCTTTCAGATCTGATATGTTATATCCTAAAGCGGTTGGGTATTTTCTTAGGACGGTAAGTAATTTTTCAGTCTCGGTTTGTCCTAAATTGGCGTTAACTATAACTGGTCGGTTAAGTTCTTCGTCTAGAAATTCGTACCTAAGGTCGGTAGGTAGTGTTTTAAGTTCTATAGCAGGTTTCTTAGTCCTAGGTATAGGATCAGGAGTTAATGCCAAACATTCGTTGATTATGTCGGCAGAGCAGCATGTGTCAATTATAGAGGGTGCTTTTAGGAATTGGGAAAGAATAAATTCTATTTTCTCTTCTCCTACTTCGAAGGTAAGCTTTCCTTGCTTGACGTCTATAATTGCACCAGCGGTTGCTAAGAATGGTCTTCCTAATATGATCGGGATGTTAGAATCTTCTTGGATATCCATCATGATGAAGTCAGCTGGGATGTAGAATTGGCCTACACGAACAGGGATATTTTCTAACATTCCTATAGGGTATTTAACTGAGTGGTCAGCTAGTTGAAGAGACATTCTCGTTTCTTTAAGCTCACCCAGATTTAGCTTCTTACAAATTGAAAGAGGCATCCAGCTAACACTGGCTCCTAAGTCGCACAAGGCTTTCTCTATAATAGTCTTTCCTATTACGTAGGGTATAGAAAAGCTACCAGCATCTTTTAGTTTAGGAGGCATGTTATTTTGGATGATAGCGCTACATTCAGCGGTAAGTGTTACAGTTTCGTTATCCTCGAGTTTCTTTTTGTTCGATAGAATTTCTTTCAAGAATTTAGCGTACGAAGGCATTTCAGTTATGGCTTCTGTGAACGGTATGGTTATGTTTAATTGTTTCAGAATTTCTACAAATTTTTTAAATTGCGCTTCGGTTTTTGATTTAGCTAATCTCTGAGGGTAAGGAATTGGTGGATTATAAGGTGGTGGTGGAACGTAAGGTTTTTCTTTTTCAGGTTCCACTTCGTTGTTGTTCTCTTTGGTCTTAGCAGTTTGATCATCAGTTAATGTCTTTTTGGTTTCCTTTGGCTCTTGTTGTGACATGGGTGTGTTTTGAGTTCTAGGATCGATAGGTCCATCGTAGTTCGTTCCACTTCGTAGTGTTATCGCGTTTGCATGTCCTTTAGGATTAGGTTGTGGGTGAGCAGGAAACATGCCAGCAGGGGCAGCAGTAGGTGCTTGTTGTTGAGCTACTTGTGAAATTTGAGTTTCTAACATTTTGTTGTGCGTAGCTAAGGCATCTACTTTGTTCGATAATTGTTTTAGTTGCTCGCTATTGTGGATGTTTTGATTTAGGAAGTCCTTATCGGTTTGTCGTTGGGAAGCTATAAAGTTTTCCATCATGATTTCTAGATTCGACTTCCTAGGGGCGTTTTGAGCAGCTACAGGCGCTTTTTGATAGCCAGGAGGCACAGCAGGTGCTTGTCCAGGCGCGTAAAACGCGTTGTTGTTCTTATACGAAAAGTTTGGATGGTTTTTCCATCAACGGTTGTACGTGTTAGAATAAGGGTTTCCTTGAGCATAATTTACTTGATCAGATGGGATTCCAGTCAAGAGTTGACATTCGGCAACTGCGTGTCCAGTTAATCCACAAATCTCGCAGTTAGGTGCTACGGCAGCAGCGGTGGGTGAAGGAGTGATGGTTAAGTTTTCGATCTTTTGAGTTAAAGCGTCAACTTTAGCGTTAACGCGGTCTATACCACTTACTTCGTACATTCCTCCTTTGGTTTGGGTTTTCTCTAGAGCGGCTCGTTCTCCACCCCATTGGTAATGGTTTTGTGCCATGTTCTTTATGAGGTTGTATGCTTCATCATGGGATTTGTCCATTAGTGCTCCGCCAGCAGCGGCATCTATAGTCATTTTAGTGTTATGAAGGAGACCACTATAAAAAGTATGGATGATCAGCCGTGGTTCGAGTCCATGATGAGGGCATAGTCTAAGCATGTCCTTGTATCGTTCCCAAGCTTCGAAGAGTGATTCGTTGTCTTTCTGGGTAAATCCGTTGATTTGACCTCTTAGCATAGCAGTTTTGCTAGGCGGAAAGTATCTCGCTAAGAATACTCTCTTCAGTTCGTCCCATGTAGTTATGGAATTAGAAGGTAGGGATTGAAGCCATGCTCTATCTCTATCTCTCAAGGATAATGGAAAGAGACGTAATCGAATAGCTTCGGAACTAACGTTGTTAGCTTTGACAGTGTCAGCATATTGCACGAACACAGATAAATGGAGGTTGGGGTCGTCTGCAGGGCTTCCAGAGAATTGATTCTGTTGAACAGCTTGTACCAACGAAGGTTTCAGTTTGAAATTGTTCGCCTCAATCGCAGGTGGTGCGATACTTGAGTGCGGTTCAGCGCGTGAAGGAGCGGCATAATCTCTAAGAGGAGGAATAGCAGCCATCTCTAACTTCGGGGTAATTTGATTGATTTGATCAGTAAAGGTCAATTCCTGATTAATCGGAATTGGTGCTACTTCGGGAATATTGCGAGCTCGACGTTTGACGTTAATGAAACGTTCGATCTCGTTAATTCGTTGTATTAAATCTCATCCTTGTGAACGAGTATTTGGCATACAATCATCCAAAGAGAAAGGAAAGAATTGCCCTAGTCTCAACGGTGTAACAGTGAGTTACGATATCGACTTAAATAGTCCCCGGCAACGGCGCCAAAAACTTGATCGCGACTTTACGTGTCTATTAATCTGATGACTGCAAGTGTACAGTCGTGTCGTGTAGTTTTAAAAGATATCGAATCCACAGGGACTATGAATCGATCTACCGTTATCTAAGGTTACTATGTAAAGCTAAGGCTACTAATATTTTGATTGTTCCTAAGGGAAAGTGATTGTGAATACTAAGAAATATAATAATAGACGGATATCAGTATGTATTTCGTTTAACTTTAGGTGATACGAAGGTCCATTGGCTAATGCATAATTCGATTAAAAATATTTATTAATTCAATTGATTAAAAGTCCTCCTCTCAAACTTTCGCTCTATTGATTTAGACTACTATCCTAACTCGGAATGTACGCTTTCGCCATCCCATTAGATTTTAGAAAAGCTTTTTGGAAACAACGTAATTAATAAAATGCCTATTTTATGAAGTTGTTATCTATTTAAACCTCCTAATCTCAAACTTTCGCTCTCTTGACTCGGAACAAGCTAATATCCCTAACATACGCTTTCGCCATCCCGCTCGGGTGTAAAAACATTTTTTGAAGATAAATAAGTTCTAATTAGTTTTAATACGCTTTCGCCATCCTTAAAACTAATGTCCTATGTCTACTATCCAGTTAAAGATCTCAAACTTTCGCTCTATTGATTTTAACCTTTGACCGTCTTAAACCCTCAAACTTTCGCTCTATTGATTTTAAGACTTAATAATTAAATTAGACATACAAACCAAAAACAAGTGATAGTTAATAAAACAAAATTAAACCAATTTATTTCGGATCCCACAGTTAACTTACTTTACATACTTATATCTTCGTAAATTAGGCAGCCATATTAATACGGTTAAACATGCATAAATTAATTTGGATTTTAATAAAAGGCATGTTAAATGACATATAATATATCATGCAATAATTATAATAAATAAAGCGGTAAATCAATAAACCTGAATAAAATAAATTTCAATTGAATCTTGAAGTACCGAACTTCCACCACAGGTTGGCTGGATCGTTCTTCGGAATTAAACTGACGTAAATTAAAACCATTGGCATTCCCGCCTAATACACCAGCAATCATGCCCAGAGCCTCAGCAATCGCATCATTTCTTCCTCCTCTTCCGACCATTGTTCTGCTAAATATCAAACAATATTCATTTGAACAAGAAGTATCGACAATGTCAACCTTACACTAATCGTATACGAAGGATTAACCGACACTAAGACTCTAACTCAAACGACCGACTATGCTCTGATACCACTATTGTAACACCCTTCTAAACCCCGCGGAAAATTTAACAAAAATCAGAGTAAACATGAAAAAAGGGTATTACAACTCCAATAAAATAAACAAATATTCATGTCATACCATAAAGGAACGATAAACCAAAAATTATTCAGATATCATGTTAACACAGCGGAATATTCTTAACAACTGAATAATTAAACATCCAGAGTCGGAGACTCATGATTCAACCATAAACCATAAACAAAACAAGGATTTATCAACCAATCCTAAAATAACGTTCCCAGTGTAACACGACCAGAGCATGACACAGACCCAACTGACTCTAACGAACTACTTGACGAGCTAATCCTCACCAAGTACACAAGCTACTCCTCAATCTAAAAAATAACAACAGTAAGGGTGAGTTTCAATCGCATTAACAAATGTTATAGGAATATAAACAATACAACTTCATTCATACATTATTCACCCAAATTCAATTATATTTAGATAGTATAGCAACATTCATCAGATACAATCATCCATACCAAATATACACAAATTATAACATTGGACAACTTCCATTCATGTTACAATTATACACAACAACCTAATGCAATGCAACTAAATGCATGTGGTACCAAACATGGGATAACCCATCTCACCGATCCACCACCATAAAGATTCGGCTACTTCTCTCACCAATTCCATACAATGGGAATTAGCTACCGCTGTCCCACCACCATAAGGGATACAACCCACAACATGATTATGAAATGCATGCATCACATACCACATGCTAATCATCAATACCAAACAACTGAACAATCATAATCATCAACTAATGCAATAACAATAGCCACACAATAGTTATGCTATTTTTCAACCATCTCAAATATACATTTTACATCAGCAACACATGTATATTAATCATCAATCACAACCAAGAAGGGTTAATAGACAAAACATTCACCAGTGCACTTGTACGCATAAACCACCACAACCAATTAAATCAAGTGTTTTAAAATAAAATCGAGTCACAACAAAAAACACTATTTTATTGCGTAAATTGCTTAATCACCTTCACTGTGCTTGAAACGGCACCAAAATCCGACTAACGGTTTGAAAGTTATGGATTTTAGAAAATAAAATAATTTTTCAAAAAGCTTCAGTGGTAACCGGTTACTCTAATTCAAGTAACTGGTTACTACCTTACGGAGTAACCAACGAGTCTATTCGTAACAGCGGTAACCAGTTACTTCAAAACCAGTAACCGGTTACTACCTTCCAGCAGAACCACAGAACACAAAATCCAACAGTGGTAACCGGTTACCCTAGTTCATGTAATCGGTTACTTCACAATGAATAGGCCATCTCAGTGACGTAACCCAAAGTAATCGGTTACCACTCCCCAGGTAACCGGTTACCTCGTACCAGAAACCCTAAAACTCCATTTTTTCAGCACCTGCATCAATTCCAAGCCATACCAGAACGTACCATAACGTATTGCAACATCAAACATCATCAACAAACACGAAAATGCACATTTACACATACTTCTAATCTTGCTTTAACATCATTATTCAACACCAATCATCATTCACAACATAAATTGAACCAAAGTTCTTCTATAAACCCCAAAAACCCCAAACCCGACATATAATCCAATTCAGAATCCTAACATACAAACTCTATTGAATCATTCATACAACCCATAATAGAGGTTAATGAGAAGAATCCCCCCTTACCTCGATGTCGAATTCTTGGATGCCCTTGCTCTTCACACTTGCTCTTCTCCCAATTTCACGTTCAGCTCTTTTCTTCTCCCTTTTGGTTCTCTTTTCACAAAATCCTCTTCTTTTCTATTTTATGAAAATATAACCTTATTTTAGAAAAAGGCTTTGCAACTGACATACCCCCCAATTGCTACTCGCGACACTGGCCCATTAGCCTCATCAATCTATATTTCTCAAATAATTCAATTAATTCTAATATTTAATTAAAAAAATTAATTAAATTAAATAAAGAAATTTATGGGATGTTACAACTCTCCCCCACTAGAAAAGTTTTCGTCCTCGAAAACATACCTTAGGAAAAGAGTTCCGGGTAGGAGTCCTTCATCTGGCTCTCCAATTCCCATGTAACATTTCCACCGGCTGGTCCTCCCCAAGCTACTCTGACCAACGCTATCTCCTTGCCACACAATTGTTTTACCTCCCGATCTTCAATCCTCATAGGCAAAGCTTCAATTGTCAGATTATCCTTTACCTGTACGCCATCCACTTGGATCACATGAGATGGATCAGAAATGTATTTCCTCAACTACGACACATGGAATACATCATGCAGATTTGCAAGCTTCGGTGGAAACGCAATGCGATACGCCACCTCTCCTACTCTTTCCGTAATCTGAAACGGGCCAATAAAACGCGGAGTCAATTTCTTTGACTTAAGAGCTCGTTTGATACCAGACATAGGAGTAACTCTCATAAACACGTGATCTCCTTCCTGAAATTCAAGCGTTCTCCGCCTCTTGTCATGATAACTCTTCTGACGACTCTGAGAAGCCTTCATTTTCTCTTGAATCATCTTAATCTTTTTCTTCATTTCTTGAACAATCTCTGGTCCAATCACAACATTTTCGCCAGATTCATACCAACATAAAGGCGTCCTACACCTCCAACCATACAAAGCTTAAAACGGAGCCATACCAATGCTCGAGTGAAAACTATTATTGTAGGTAAATTCGATCAAGGGTAGATAACTATCCCAAGTACCGCCTTTTTCCAACACATAAGCACGCAACAAATCTACTAGCGATTGAATAGTTATTTCTGTCTGTCCATCCGTCTGTGGATAATAAATAGAACTCAATCTCAGCTTAGTACCCAAAGCCTTCTGCAAACCTTCCCAAAATTTGGATGTAAACCTTGGATCTCTATCTGACATGATACTCGAAGGAATACCATGTAAACTCACTATCTTCTCAATGTACAATTGAGCAAGCTTCTCCATTGAGTAATCCATTCTCATTGGTATGAAATGAGTAGACTTTGTCAACATGTCTACAATAACCCAAATGGCTTCATAGTTCTTCACTGTCTTTGACCAAGAATTCACAAAGAAAACATTGAATATGATGGGATTCTCTTACAATCAAGCCACAGGTACCTATAGAGCTATCCTTCGAGGTAACAATCCTTACCTCAACCGAGAAGATGAGGATGAAATGAATATCGATGAAGGGGAAGACAATGAAGGTGAGGATGAAGATGAAGAAGTGGGTGATGAAAATGACGGCTCTAATATTGCAAATTTGATGGAGGCTATGCGTCTCCAACAAATTGAGAATCAAAATCTGATGAATGAGCGCCTCACTACTTTGACCACTCGTGTCACTGAGAAAGGTACTCAATTTACGACGTACTCCACACTTGAAGAGCTGTTGCACCCCAAAATTTTCCCACATATTTATTCCTAACTAGCTTAGACTTCTCATTTTAATTACATACCTCCATTAAGTCATCTAACACATCATGCATCATTAATCAATAAATTTGGTATTGGGATCAAGGATCTTGAAGAGTAGGGTTTCTCTGTCACTTTGGGGCTTTAATCTTAATTTAAGCTTGTCTTGATTGGTTCCTTCATCAATCAGGATTTGTGGAATTGGCGTTTTGATTCTTTGGTTATTGTGAGTTTATCCTTCATCAAGTCACAAGGTTATCATTCTTCAAAGTCTACTAAGGGCTGGAATCAGAGTTTATTCCTCTGTATGTCTCAAGGAAATAAGGATTCCTATTCATCACACTTGAACGGGGTAACAGTTCATCTACTGTAGCGCAGTGGGTTTAGGGATTCATTTTGATCACTGTCTCATTGATTTGTAGCTAGTGATATGAGTTACCTGAGGAGCATCATCTGGGATGTCTGAGTTTGTTGAGATTCAACTAAGGAGTAATTGGCTTGTACATTGAAATTTCCTTAATGATTCTTCAATGCATTATTGTGGTGGTGGTTTGAAATACAAACACAAGGGCATAGGGAATTGGCATGTTCATTTATTTGGATCAATACAATTTGTGGTTCTCATCACGTACTTGTTACTTCAAAGGAAGTTTGGAGGTTAAGATTTACTAAGTGAACCAAGTTTTATTTGAATTTGCAAGTGGATTGGATTCTGTCCATTTAAACTTAAATTTGATTGAAGTCCAAACATAATTGAAATAAAGCCACGGTTCTCAAGTGCTTGTGTGTAACTTCTCAAGAACTAACAACAAGGCATAATGCGAGTGCAAATTTTGAAAGCGAAGTGTAGTGATCAGAACTTCAGCTTAAAGCAAAGCCAACTTTGAGAAGTAGACTTTTGACCAAAGCCATATTTGAACCCTTTACATTTTATTCTACGGTTCATCTTAAATTGCAAGAAGTTTGAAGAGTTGGAATTCAAATCAAGGCATAATGAGTGAAAAGGTGCAGTCTCGAATGTTATTTGAAAAAACGGAAAAGTTATAACAAGTATGTATGTGCGGTACATTTCAATAAGCCCTTATGCAAAGTTCATGTTTTTACAAGTTCAATAACTTCATTACAAAACCAAAACTAATCACACAAGAAAATGAATCAGCCGTAGACTTAGAACCGAATCCCTTCCATTCACGTTTGTACCAAATCATCCCTGCACAATCAGAACCGAGACCGAACCGGTTTGTAATCGAAACCGTAACTCCACCAGCAACAAAACCGAAACAATACCATCAGCATAATTCAAGAACCGGACCTGCATAATGGTTCAAAGAAATTCAGTCAAAACAATCAATCCTCTTACTGCATAAGCTGATTCAAAACCGATCCAGTCAGCACCTAAAACCAAATAAACGCGGACAGAAGAAAAGCCAATAGTTAACAGAAAGAAAACCGGTTCGGAGAATATCTATAATGGGAATCAGAAATTGAAAAGGAGAAGAGAGGACGAGAACTAGCCTTAAAAGAAAAAGCGGCGTAACAGAATTGAGAAGGGGCATAACAGAAATCTGCAGCAAAAAGAGATAACAGAAAATCAGTTTAGAACCTGTAACAAACTCACCTTCATCTTTCTCTCTTCACTTCTTCAACCTTCTTATCCCAATCTCCAACTCTACACTCTTCAACCTTCCCTTCAATCACCAATTCATCGATCTTTAATCACAGAGAAAAACCTCATCACCTTCAATCCCTTTCAATCACCAGAGAACGTTCTTCAATCTCCTACTGGTTATTCTCTAAATTCCCTCAATAACCTTCAATCTTCATCGGTCTCTCATCATCTTCATCACCATACGCCAACCTGTAACCAATTCAAGAAACAAAAAATTACAGGATAAAGCTCATGGCAGAATTTCAAGAGAAGAAGATCCTAACAGTAACATGAAGGAATTCAGTTCCGATTGAATCTTTAATCTCATCTCTGTGTTAACGTCACCTTTGCAATACCTGCGAGTTCAATTCTTCCACGGCAATTTCCAGAAACGCATTGATCCTCATATGAACTTGCGTCAAATTCAAGAACAAATCTACAAGTTCACTCGCATCGTCACGGCGTTATCACCTTGGCTCTTTGCTTCGAATCAACACGATAACGTCGTAATATTGAGCACATGTCCGTCGTTGATCCTCAATGGACCTGCAACAACTTGTTTCATCGTTCATCATCCTCGCATCTCAACGAATTTTCATTTAACCGTTCTTCGGCGCATCCATAACAACCTCCATCGTAGACGGAGATGAAAGATGTGAGCGAGTTTGATTCAGCCGAGATAAGATCGGGAGGGAGAGTCCGGATGGACTGAGAGTGATGAGGGAGATGAGACGAAATCGGTGGCGTGCGGAGATGTCGCCGGAGAAGAAAGTCGTCGCACCGTCGTGAGAGAAAGGAGAAAAGAGGTTCAGAAGCCCAAAGGTCACATTTTCTTGACCTAATTCCTCTTTTATTCCAATCTACATTAACGTGGATTTAATTGGGGTGATTAGTATTTAATTTGTTTATTAATGTGAATAATTGGATTTAGTTGCTAATCTGAAGATAATTGTGATTAATTGGATCAAGCAAAACTGTATCAAGATCTGGGCTAGTCTGAATTGTTGTCCACACCCCTGGTCAATAGGCCCAAACGTGCCCTAGTGTATATCCAATGCATTTCATTTTGCTTCTGCACCCCCCTGTGATTGTTAGAATTGTTCCTTTTTTAATTTGTTTCTCCCCTAACTTTTGATTGTTTAATCAATTTTAGCTCAAACAAAAAATGTGATAAAAATATGTTTTAGGTATAATTCTTTGTGTAGATTTTTTTAGTATTTTTTGTATATTTTTAGAAATTGTTTTCCTATTTTTAATAAATCTTTTTCTTCAAAGTGTTCATGTCTCTTTTGGTTTTGATAGATTTTGCAAATTAACTTTGTTAAATGCCTTAGGAATAGAATCTAATTATAAATTTTTGTAAAAAATGAATTCCTAATTCTTTGTTTTGATTGGTATTTGGTTAGTTTCGTTTAACTCGATTTATGTGCGTTTCTAAACGGATAGCAATGTGAATTTGACCTATAATTTGCTTTGCATTTATGCAATTGACTTAGGTTCTTCTTGTACATATAATTAGGGATGTTTAGAGGTCCTAAGACCTGGAATTAGATTTTTAAATCGTGTCTTCTTATTTTACTTGAATTTTCTTTCTTGCATGTAAATAACTTGCTTTTGGTTAACTATTGTACCATAACTTGTCCAAATGACCTATAATCTTGTATGAAACTTTGTGACTTGATTCCATGATTGTTTAGACACCTATTAGAGGTTATTAGCTACTGACTTCCATCATTTGATTGCATTTTTCTAACTTCATTCACCGTTTGAACTTACTAACTAGTTTTGACCTAGTTTTGTCTAGTTTTTGTTAGAACTTTGTGTTGCTTCAAGCTAGTTGACTAACATAGATTGGTGTGAGGTATTAGACCTATAAAATAATTAATATGCTACTTGTCATACCCCAATTTTTGACCCTAAGATCACACATCATTTGCATTCAATCATCAATCAATAGCACCATTGTGAAGCTTTACCTTTGATACTGTGATTATCTCTGAGGGGAATTATCGAGCATTTATAGGTTTTTTATTTGTTTATACTAACCAAAAATAAAAAAATATATGTTTTGTCTCTTTTGTTTATATTTTACAGGTGAAAGATCGGGCAAAAATCAAAACAGTGCAAGAAAACAATTTTTGGAAATTTGAAGGTGGAAATCGATTTACCCCTGTGGGAAATCGATTTCCTGTGCGCAAAATTCAAAAAAATATATAGAGGGAAGCTTGACATCATTTTGGCACCTTTTTATTTGATCATTTTATCAATTTTCCACCTCATCACAATTAACTCATTCATTAAACCCACTTTAACCTCATTTTACCATTTTACCATTTAATTGCCACTTTAATTACCAATTAAACACAAGCTAATTACCAAATGCAAAAAGACCAAACTACCACTACTCTTGCTCTCATCCTATAAATAGAGCCCACTACTCTCTCATTTCTCAAGCTTGGAGAGCCAAAAAATTGCTTGCAAATTCATTTCTCACCCATTCCAAAACCCTCACTCAAAGTTCATTTTCATAAGATTAGTAAGGTTCACATTGAATCTTGCTAATTTTGAACTAAGCCTCCTACATTTCTCTTTTTCTTTGATTGTTCATCTCCATATTTGAAGGATCTACACTTTGTGCTTGTTCTTGAAGCTACTTCAACACTTTAATTCAAGAATTGGTAAATTTCTCAATTCTAAGATGTAGATCTTTTGTTGCTTGTGTTCAATGCATCTTTGATGCTATATTGGTGCTATTTGATGGTGATTTGATGGAAAATTCGTGCTCCAATGGATATGTGATCATAAGGTGTTTGTATGTTTGCCTAAATCAAGTTTCAAAGTTCATAATGCTGTTTTTTTGAAAACTGTGCGCAGGAAATCGATTTCCTACAGAGGGAAATCGATTTCCACTCTGTTTTTTGCGCCAGATCTGAATTCTGCAGGCAGGAAATCGATTTCCTACAGAGGTAAATCGATTTCCAGCGAGGCAGAATGCTTGTTTTTGTGGTTTTTTACTTGTTTTTGGTTCTAACTCATCTTCTACTCCTTTCTTTTGATATTCTCTTTGAATCACAAGTTAGAGGCCTAATTTCTCTCTAATTTCAATGGACTTAGGGCGTCGATAGGATGAGAATCCAAATCCGCAATATTAAGTGATTGAAATTATGGATGAAAGGAGTTTTTAATGTGGTTCCATCTTTTACTTCTTTTTATTTTGGTCGATGAAAGTCTTAATGCCTTGAGAATTCTTATGGATTCTTGGTGAAGACTAGATCACTCACCTATTTTCTTTTCGTGCGGTATTGCTTTCGGAAGGCGATCTACATATCGTTCTTCTCGCATGCATTAGCACATAAAGTTTTGACCGGCCTCGTTGTAGGGTGATTTCTACATAAATCACTTGGTGATCTGCTTAACATAGCGCAATATTTCGTGTCCCGAATAAAAAGATCCAATATGGAAGAGAATTGTATGCGGTTGATTTAAGACTTGTGGAGGTTTTTATCGTGTAGTCGCTATGATTTTATCAAGCTTCTGATAAGCCCCATTGACTTTAAATCCGAGTACATCATTCACTCACCATCGATCTCCTACTAACTTTGATAACATACTTGACAAGTTTCAAGATGGTTATCTTTAACATTTAACAACTAACTTTAATTTCCGCACCTTTACTATACCGTTCTTTATATTACCGTTCTTTATATTACCGCTCTTTATATTACCGCTCTTTATATTTCTCGCTTTATCGCTTTATTTTATCATGTCATCATATTTACTTTCCGTCATTTTTCTTTTGTCCACTTGGACCATACTCTATTTTTCTTGCTAAAACACTAATAAATAATCAAAAATCTAAAAAATACATAAGGTTCTCTTTGGACTATCGGTTACTATCCCTAGCGCTTTGGAGATTCGGACTTATGGACCTAGTACCTCTGGACTCATTTTATTACTATCCTGTGATTGTTCTGTCTGTCTGGCATTGTTCTGTTGTATGTTATGTGTGCAGGTATTTCCTTGAAAGCCCTTGATGGTTATTTCCAAGGCATTGAGATAAGGATTTTACCCAAAAACAGCCGTTACTCTGCCCGATTTTCGTCAGAATTCTTAATGTGCTTAATGCAAAGTGGTGCTAAGACAATAAGTTCATTTGGATCCCCAAGTGTTAATGTGTTGGTATTGATAAATCCAAAGGATGGGAAAACTAACTTGGCTCTTAATGTCAAGTGTTGGCTTCTTATTTGGTTAGACCGTTTCTTTCCTTAGCTTTTATTTTCTGCACTAGGTTAGCCTCTTCATCTCCTCCCACTTCTTAAATTTTCAAAATCTTCTCCCTTTTTCCAAAACATTCTTATGTTTGCAAACCTTTTCAAAACTTTTTTTCTTAAAAATATCTTTCGCCCTTAGTGGCTTTTCTTCAAAAGTTTAGACACCATTAACTGTCGAAACGAGTGGTTGTACCCCACGATTTTGAAATTGATTGATAATAACGAGATCTTTTCCGCGTGAGAGAGCTAGTGGCATACTCGTTGATTTTATCCGAGTTGGAGCCCTTCTTTCATTTGCGATGCAAAGAACTTGTTTGTTCTCATGCTCAAGATCAATGGCTGAGTATTTCTCTCTAACGACACCAAAGTGTTTATTCGTTTTAAAAATGTTTTTTTTCCCAAAAGCGGAACTAGATTAGCTCTGACTTCTCCATTGCACCGAGGAGGTATGTAGGCCCAAAGCTTAACGCTTTGCCGAGCTTATTTTAAAAATAAAATAAATTGTTTTTAGCACACACACACAGATTTTCAAAAAGGTTCCCGTGGAGTACCACGGATATGAGGGGTGCTTTAAACCTTCCCCTCATATAATCAACACCCGAACCTGAGTTCTCTTTCTTGTTTTTAAAAAACAAAACTTTGGGGTTTTACGTTCTTTTCCCTTTTCCTTTGAAAAAATAAAGCGCGGTGGCGATTTCAAAACGGAATATTGATTCGAGTCAATCCCATGGCTTCGATGTCAGATTTTCCCCGCTAGACTACTGACCTCAAATTTAGTTCATGTTTTCATTCGCTTTTTGTTTTGATTAATTGATGTTTGTTCACTAATTGTTAAGTAACGATTCATGCGATACTTTGGTAATTTCTTGTGAATATTTTTGTGTGAGGCCATGATGCTTTTGTGTTTGCTTTAGGACACTAATTTCTTTGGTTTGCTACTGCCCTAGGGCTTTCTTCCCTCTTTCTCATGCTTTGCCTCTTCTTATACACTTTGATTGTGGTTAGTTGAGAAGCGACGATTGTTTGTTATTCCTCCACCTTTTGTGGATTGTTTTCTCTTGGAATTTATTGTGTGTAGTCTCTCTTAGGAGTAGACTTGGTTAGGGACTTCATTAAGTCACCTACCTTGCTTGTTGCTTTTTCTTATCTCTTACTATATGCTTACCATGTTCCCTTAGGGTGGTGACTTCAATCTTCATTAAGATTAGTCACATAGAACAACTTAGGTTGTAGTCTATGCATGATAACACAGGTAGAGATCCCTTATCCTTGACCTTAGGGCCATTTGTAGATTAGAATAACTTAGATTAGAGAATAGGTTAGTTCCCTTTTGTTCATGCTTCTTTTTCTTTTCAACATTAAAACACTAATAAATAAAGATGCGAATCACATTAAGAAAGTGATAGAGAAATGAGTGGGATTCATTCCCTAATCTGTTTCTCAATCACTTAGTGGCATAGAAATGAGCGGGATTCATTCCCTAATCTATTTCTCGGTCACTATTTAATGGGAGAGAAATGAGTGGGATTCATTCCCTAATCTGTTTCTCAAACATTAATTAATGGGATAAAAATGAGTGGGATTCATTCCCTAATCTGTTTCTTGATCATTATATAATGGGATGGAAGTGAGTGAGATTCATTCCCTAATCTGCTTCTCGATCATTATACATTTTATGTGATTCTAATCGCAAAGTAAATTCCCTTAAAAAATACCCAACCAAAAACACTTAAAACACTTAATAAAGGCTCGAATTAAAACAAAGTGACGAAGTGGCGCAAAACCTTGTATTGGGTTTTGTTCATCATGTAGTTACATAAAAAACACAAACCCAAGTTCTTTCTGCTACTTAAGAACAAGTTAAGTCCTTTCCAAAACTAGGCGTATAAGTCTCCAATGGTCGAGCATTGTGGATTGTGACCTTAACCACTGTTCAACTAAAAAACACAAAACAAATGGAAACTATGGAGCCGAACTACGGTCGCTCTGATTCCTTTTAAGGGATACGTAGGCATTGGGTCGCGGGGCCTAAGCGAGCACACTTGTAAATAATTCCTTCTTTTCCCCGTATTTCTTTTGCATTCATTCGCATTTAGGTTTAGACATAGATACACCCTTTAGATAGAAACAAACATAGGTGGATACCATCAAGTACGATGGGCGTGAGGGGTGCTAACACCTTCCCCTCGCGTAACCGACTCCCGTGCCCTATTCTCTGGTCGAAAGACCTTGTCCTTGTTTCGAGTTAGGTTTTCTGATATTCCTTTCTCGCGATGGGATAAATATATTGGTGGCGACTCTGATCCATTTTTCGCGGTAGCGACAGCTGGCGACTCTGCTGGGGACGTTGCTAGACCTGTGCTGGTCTGTTCTTAGCGAGTCGATCCTAGCCTTTGTTTGTTTCTTTTATTGGGTGTTTATTTGTTTGTTTATATGTTTACATCTTGTATATGTGATTGCATATCATGTTTATTTTCCGCTTGCATATCATGCATCTGGACTATATTATGGGTCCCCGTGGGGACCACATACTTTTCTGTCTTGTTTTGCAGGTTGGGTGGGATGTTATATGAGGTAAAAGGCCCAATACCGAGGCCAGAGTTGACACATAGGATACCTAGGATAGAGTGGATAGTCAAGACGCCAACAGAATGTCAGGTTCTGTTGATTGCGATCATGAGACCCACGACCAGTCGAGACTCGAATGGGATACCATTGTTGGCATGTATTGGCAACAATAATGGTGTTTCAGGAGAGTTGCTAACACTGGAGACCTTTTGACCTACCTTGACCTAGATTCACCTGTGAGTGGGGTGGGATATACATGACAGGTACCGTTGGTGACTATTCTATTCTGTTGGTGACTATTGGTTCTCCAGGTATTCAAAAAGACGTCGGACCTTTAATCTCATGACCTTTGACCTACCGAGGCATTACATCAGTTATTCAGAGGATTGTAAAGTGGTTACTAAGATTATATGGACCTTGATCCCATGCTTTTGCATTTCATAACATCATTACTTTATCCACTTCATTTGTGGGGGATTCTAAAGTCTATTTCAAAAAAAAAGAGGAAATGAAAAAAAAAGTAGAAAAACAGAAAAAATGGAAAAGGAAAAAAGAAAAGATACTATATGCAAAAAAAAAGAGAATAAAAGAGAAACAAAAATTGATGAAAAGACTTTAGGATCCCTTAGAAATGGAACATGCATTCACATTATCATGCATTTCATAGTTCTATCAGAAGCTTATGAGGGCCCTTTCTACTCAAGTTCTGACTTCAACAACAAAATCTGACTTCTCACCGCTACATGTTCGAAAGTTAATAATGGAACAACTCCGTGAGGACTTGAATGAAATGAGGACAAAAATGGGGATTAACCCGAATCGGTGTATGGAGGCTATTCAAGCTTTTCTCTTTGACAAGAAGAATTGAGATTGGTTCCTTAGAGGCCAAATGCAAATGTTAACTCCACCTCAGGGAAAGTTCTTATGAATTAGAGTGTCTGGAGTACTGTTGAGATTCCTATTCCCGTTAAGAAGAATGCACATCATGAGAACAATTTGGAAATTAAAGTCTTCAAGTTTCTGAGCGTTGAAAAGGAAAAAAAGGTTCTACCTCTTGGAGAAAAGGTTGAAAGCCATATCCTTCGAGTTAGACATTGTTGGATTGTGCCAAGTGCTTGATGTCAAGAGCTGCAAAGGTCATTTATTCTCTATCTGGATAGTTTGGACATGCAATCCAAAGTGGTAATCATCACTTGTATACGTGGAAATTGCTTGGGGCTCCCGACTGAGGGATAAGCAAGACGTATTCTGGTCTTGAGTACTGCGCCATTCGCATTGCTCGAATCCCTAAAGCATTACAAATTTATGTGCAACTTTGTCAGAATGTTTTTCCATGTGATAATCAAGAGTGTTCTGCAGAAGCATTTCTCATTCTCAAGCTGCTATTTCATATCATGGGTCATCTCTTCTTGGAATTTTCTTCTCAGTGGCCTTTGCTCGTCAATAGAGAAAGAAAGAATATGAGAAATGAACCGATGTAATTTCAATACCTTGTGCTCAGTTATATCCCTGATTGATGGTATTTCAGTTGATGTTTTGGGTCTTCCTCACCACAGATAGCTCTCTTGAGTTCGATGATAATGCAATATTCTTTCAGTCATGATGGTGGTTACTGTTCTAGCATCTATATTTGGGGCTCCCGACCGAGGGATAAGCAAGACATTGTCTATCTTGAGTATTGCATCATTTGCATTGCTGGAATCCCTAAAGTAAGGCAAAAAGGCACCACTCTTGTACGCCTTTGTTGGAATATTCTTCTGGGAAGTAACCTAAAGTGTGTGGAAGGAACATATGATAATGCTAAGTGGCTACCATGCTATGGAACCTAGTCATTCAGCTGAAGGTGGTAGGACATTTGAAAGCAGAATTCAAGTCCTCACTGATTTCAGAACGACCACATCCACTCCGAGAGGTTTATGCACAAATTGAAGTCTCAATGGGGTATCAAAGCTACATAAAGCATTCAAGAGCAATAAGTCCATACGGAGTCAAATCTCCTCAACGAGGGAATTTATTTAGTTCTTTATTGCATTCTCATTGGTAACATTTCATTGTTTGTTTAAGCATTGATTGCATGTAAAAATTTGTTGATTTTTGAATGAAAACCATGATACATTGTTTATGTTTGTCTTAAAGTAATCCATTCGTTTTCACTAAAAAAAAAGTTTTTGGCGTTATGATACCAACTTTATTAATCTCTTGCTTAGGCAACGAGCGGAGGGAGAATGATGATAAAAAAATGCAAAATCCCTAATTGTGTGTTTTTGAATAAAACCCTACTGAGGATGTACAGGCATTGTTTCAAATCCCCAAACACTGGAGATATAAGGGAGATAGACCCTTGTTAACCCCTTTGAGCCTTGAAGTAGGAGTTTCCTTTTTGTTCAGAAAAAACATTTATCTTAATCCTGGGGCAGGGTAGTGTTCATTTAACTTGATCAAGTGTTCAAAACTCACAAATGATATGCATCTAAGGATACAACAATGGTTATCCTTCCAAAGGTTGAGGAAATTCAAAACCGCGACGGTTATCCTTCACCTACCAAGAGGAAAAAAGATGACAATACCATAATGGTAATCCTTCATCAATCATGGAATGAGGCAGTCGCAATTACTTCCAACGAATCAAAGACAATGTGAGGTCACAGAACTTGTTCAAAAAAAGAAGAAAAAAAAATGAAAAGAAAACGGATGAAAAAAAATATAGCAATAAAAAGAAAAATGATGGTGAAAATAAAGCAAGAACAAAGTCGTGTGATAATGAATCAAAAGAATAAAAGGTGAGCGACTGCCATGTCCAAAAAACCTTATTGATTCCTCAACCATCTTAAAATTCCTGGTGAGTGATGAACACTCATATTGAGTTAAATGAACTTAGGACTGGAGAACATCATGAAGGGGGTGGGAACCAAATAATTTTGAGCCTAAAAATCCTTTGTTTCTGAAAACCGTGAACCTAGCCAAGTTACAACCCTTAAAAGTCCTAATTGAAGTAGGGTTATTTCGAAAGCGCACTCCAAAGAGATATCACTTAGCTGACTCCCAATGAAGCGTAACACATATATATGTTGGTATTGAATTCCCGCTTTACATTTCATTCACAAGAGGTGGCCATCTCATTGCATAAAAAGTTTTAAACTTCAAGACTAGCATAGGCTTTGCATTAGAATTATCATTCTTATAATTAACATTCTTTTGCATACAGAACATTTGCTTAAACATCAAGGAAGTTTCCATGATGAGAATCCGTGAAGAGCTCAAGCATGTCAAAGTAAAAGAGACTTGAGAACTCCGTAGAAAAAAAAGAAATCATTTCAAAGACCAATCATCATAGCAAGTTGTCTGAATACTCCATTGAGCATGTGCAGTTTGATGCCCCCGTTGTCTGATCATTAAGGGACAAGTGCTTGAACACTCCGTTGAGCCTGATCAGTTTGATATTGTTCTTGATTGGTTACCCTTAGGGGAAAGGGTTGAATGCTCCATTGTGAAAATCACTTGATACCTTCTTTGATTGATTACCCTGAGGGGAGAAGTCTGAATACTCTATTGAGTAGATGCATTTTGATTAAGCATCCTTGAGGGGAAGAGTTTGAAGACTCCATTGAATATGATAAAGTCGCTTCCATAGTTTGGTTGACTTCAGGGGAAGTAAACTTGAGGATTCTGATAAGATGTACATAATCAGGGGCAGTTACGACGAGGAATCTCTCTTGTGAGTTCAACCTATCTGGGGCAAGCAAATCAAGGTTTGACATCTCAAATTCGACCAATCAAGGTTAATCAAGTCGAGGAATCTCTCTCTTAATTCCAATCAATCTGAAGTAGTGACGTCGAGGAATCCCTCAAGCTCACTCAATCTAGGGCAATTACGTCGAGATTCGACAAATCTCTTCAAGGATCTGTGGATCAAGAGAAAGAATATTTCAAATGTATGAATATGCTAGGGCAGGTTTTCTCAAGTAATGGTGGTGTAAGGATCCTTTCGAGGCAAATGTCTTTGATAAATCAGACATCTTCACAAGTCAGGCGGCCTGGGGCATACTCCTTTGGTTTGTATTGAAGAAACCGTCATTCACTTGTAAAGTGTAATTGGCCATCATAGAGTGGAGAAGTATCACAATGCTTTTCCCCAGCAAGTTACTCTCTCCCCAAACATAGGAGTTTATTTCTCCTGAGAGTTGATTCCATTCCTCAAGCATAGGAGTATATTTCTCCTGGAAAAATCTCTCCCCGAGCATATGAGTTTATTTCTCCTTGAGAATTCATTCACTCCCCAAGTATAGGAGTTTATTTCTCCTTGGAGTTGTTCCACTCATCCCATAAAGAGTTCCTTATCCGGATTTCTCATTCCCAACATGGTAAATTGAGGGAATCTCCTCAAGCTACAAATTCTCCGAGCTATGGCACATGGTGAGAAGTCAGAAGTATTCTTCAAGTCAAAGAAGAAATATATCTTGCAAGTTAAAGTCCAATGTCTATTGGCACCCCCCAGAGTTCTTAACACTAAGGGGAATCTCCCTGGTGTTTACCTCTCCCGAGGTCATAGACGAAGTTTGATCGACAAGCCAGTGGAATATTCTCTAAAGGGCCCCCCGTTATCTCTACATATAGTAATCATTGCATTCACATTGCATCTACAAAAACGCGTAGCATTTCCATGAATATGGAACATTACGCCATGAAAAAATTTAAACATGCATCAATGCATAAGCCAAATTTGTATGTGCTCCAAAGGCACAAGGTAATATATATCCCCAGAAGAAGTCTCTCTTTCCCTCTCCATTGTGGATTGGGTACGAAGTCTTTCTCCGTCAAGATCATTGTCTTTATGGTTATTTCTCGTTTGCTGAGTTCAATTGTTTGGATAACCCATACTTTGTGCGTGGCAATTCGAATGATTGTCACTCTTATAGAATCACACCCCGCCTTTTGGCCTGAGGGAACCATGTAGTTCTTATGTTTTATATGTAACAATATCTTCCTTCAAAGTCCAGGGTTTACTGGCATCATCTAATAAAGTTTGGTCGTCACCAGTCCTCTCTTTGTATTCACTCTTTGTGAGTCCCCTTATTGCCTTTTGCATAAGGGATATCTCTTGCTTCTCGCAAGTTTGCCTTGGTTATTTTCCCGTATGCTGCGAGCAGATTAGAGTGCGAATGAGGGTGGGCATTCAACCCATCTCATTTTTCAATCATTTGGGTAATCATACTTGGTGTGTGGCAACTCGAATGAATGCCACCCTTGAAGAGTACACCCCGCCTTTGGCCTGAGGGATCCATGTAATTCTTATGCTTCGCAAGCATCGATATCTTCTTGAAAGCCCAGTGTTTACTGGCATCCCCTGATTGATTCTAGTTGTCACTAGCCTTTCTTTCAGTCAAGCCCAATGGTTATTGGCATCACCTTCAAAGCCTAATGTTTATTGGCATCACCTTAAAGTTCAGTGTTATTAGCATCCCCATAGAGTCTAGTCATTACTAGTCCTCCTCAGGAAAGTCCAATGATTATTGGCATACCTTTGCAGATCTAGAGTCACCCTACGGCTGTGTCTCTTTTAGAAGTCTAACTAAGGTTAGCATTTTGGTAGATTCCCCTACGGCTGGTTTCTTCCTTCAAGAGTCGTCCCACGGCTACGTCTCTTTTTCAAGTCTAACTAAGGTTAGCAATCAGGATCGAATTCCCCTACGGCTGGTTTCATCCTTGTTGAGTCACCCCACGGCTGTGTCTCTTTTGAAAGTCTAACTAAGGTTAGCAGTTTGGTAGATTCCCCTACGGCTGGTTTCTTCCTTTAAGAGTCGTCCCACGGCTACGTCTCTTCTCCAAGTCTAACTAATGTTAGCAATCAGGATCGGATTCCCCTACGGCTGGTTTCATCCTTGTTGAGTCACCCCACGGCTGTGTCTCTTTCGAAAGTCTAACTAAGGTTAGCATTTTGGTAGATTCCCCTACGGCTGGTTTCTTCCTTTAAGAGTCGTCCCACGGCTACGTCTCTTCTCCAAGTCTAACTAAGGTTAGCAATTAGGATCGGATTCCCCTACGGCTGGTTTCATCCTTGTTGAGTCACCCCACGGCTGTGTCTCTTTTGAAAGTCTAACTAAGGTTAGCATTTTGGTAGATTCCCCTACGGCTGATTTCTTCCTTTAAGAGTCGTCCCACGGCTACGTCTCTTCTCCAAGTCAAACTAAGGTTAGCAATCAAGATCGGATTCCCCTACGGCTGGTTTCTTCCTTTAAGAGTCGTCCCACGGCTACGTCTCTTCTCCAAGTCTAACTAAGGTTAGCAATCAAGATCGGATTCCCCTACGGCTGGTTTCATCCTTGTTGAGTCACCCTACGGCTACGTCTCTTTTGTTCAAAGTCTAACTAAGAATGCAAATTTTGATGGTACTTTTGGCGTATTCAATCCACTCGCACCTCAAATATCTGAAACCCAAGATATTTGTACATTCGGGTCTAAGAAGATTGAATAGGGGCAGCTGTTGCACCCCAAAATTTGCCCACATATTTATTCCTAACTAGCTTAGACTTCTCATTTTAATTACATACCTCCATTAAGTCATCTAACACATCATGCATCATTAATCAATAAATTTGGTATTGGGATCAAGAATCTTGAAGAGTAGGGTTTCTCTGTCACTTTGGGGCTTTAATCTTAATTTAAGCTTGTCTTGATTGGTTCCTTCATCAATCAGGATTTGTGGAATTGGCGTTTTGATTCATTGGTTATTGTGAGTTTATCCTTCATCAAGTCACAAGGTTATCATTCTTCAAAGTCTACTAAGGGCTGGAATCAGAGTTTATTCCTCTGTATGTCTCAAGGAAATAAGGATTCCTATTCATCACACTTGAACGGGGTAACAGTTCATCTACTGTAGCGCAGTGGGTTTAGGGATTCATTTTGATCACCATCTCATTGATTTGTAGCTAGTGATAGGAGTTACCTGTGGAGCATCATCTGGGATGTCTGAGTTTGCTGAGATTCAACTAAGGAGTAATTGGCTTGTACATTGAAATTTCCTTAATGATTCTTCAATGCATTATTGTGGTGGTGGTTTGAAATACAAACACAAGGGCATAGGGAATTGGCCTGTTCATTTATTTGGATCAATACAATTTGTGGTTCTCATCACGTGCTTGTTACTTCAAAGGAAGTTTGGAGGTTAAGATTTACTAAGTGACCCAAGTTTTATTTGAATTTGCAAGTGGATTGGATTCTGTCCATTAAAACTTAAATTTGATTGAAGTCCAAACATAATTGAAATAAAGCCACGGTTCTCAAGTGCTTGTGTGTAACTTCTCAAGAACTAACAACAAGGCATAATGCGAGTGCAAATTTTGAAAGCGAAGTGCAGTGATCAGAACTTCAGCTTCAAGCAAAGCCAACTTTGAGAAGTAGACTTTTGACCAAAGGCATATTTGAACCCTTTACATTTTATTCTACGGTTCATCTTAAATTGCAAGAAGTTTGAAGAGTTGTGTTATACCCCAAAATTTGCCCACATATTTTTCAAGAAAACTCCAATCTGAAAATTAAGGGTCTCATATAATCATGGATTTTTATTTCAACAAATATCCTGACATATGAAATACTTAGTTTTTAGAATTTTTCTTATACAGTAATTTGGCTTGCAGTTGAATTTATTCTTACGCAAACGCCAAATACTGTTTATTACTTCACACATGCTATTTATTTATTTACAGATAAATAGTACTGACACAATTGGTACAGAGTTAAATCTTTTTGCAGGCGCAGAATCAGAAAACTCAGACTGTACTGGTAACAGTATATTAGTTATTTATTATGTCTATGTTTTTAACAAGTCATGTAAATAAGCTTTAATCTTTCACATAAAACAAAAACAACAAAAAAAGAAAATTAACTTTGACTGTTGATTTTTCACTCTAACTGCTACATCAATACCTGAACAGTCAGTTGACAGCCAAACTGCTGGCAGTACAATTCTCAGTGTTTTGTACCATCAATCAAATCAATCTTTCACAATTCAAAATTCCAAGATTTTTGTTCTAGAAGTCTTCTGAATATCACGCGATTAGCAGAGACTCAACACTGCGCAAAAATCAGGTACGCTTAACTGTCTCCTACATAAACAGTCCCTGACTAGGGTTTTTCTTGTTTTTACAGGAGCAACAAGTTTTTGAGAGCTCAAATGGATTTCATACACATCCATATATCTCAAAGTACCATCATACAAATTTTCAAACTTCAATTCACTCAGACGCACCGTCAGCAGCTCAAACAGTCAACAGACGACCCGTTTGACCAAAAAAGTCAACAGACAGTCAAAAATGAAATTTTTTGTCAAAGTCCATATTTTGTCAAAGGATTCATCATTTGATCATTGGATGATCATAATTCATCAAGGAAAGATCAAAAATCAACAAAACCCTAAGATTCAAAATTAGGGTTTTTGCCTGAAAAAGTCAACTCAACTTTGACTGATCATAACTCTCTCATCCTTCATCCAAAAAATTCAAACCAAAGCTTGTTTTGAAGGAAATTCAATTATCTTTCAAATGCCATTGATCCCATGGTCATTGGATTCACCATTTGAAAAATATGATCAAAGACATTACAGGTCATTTTCAAAGTCAACAAAAAGACACTTTTTTCAAAAGGACACACAAGGAGCTTCAAAAATCATTTTGACATGAGACCAAAGGCATTGGTTAGAGGACTCTTTGAGGTTTCCAAAAAGTGCAAGATCTCCTTCATATGACAAAAATTGAAGGATTTACACCTTGTTGAAGTTGGCTAAATTTTGGGAAAATACATGAAATCAACATTGTTCAAAATGGCATTTTTTCCAAATGGGGCCAAGTTTTCAGCATTCAAACATCATTTCCATGATATTATGGGCCTCCCACGACCAAGACTAAGCCCATACCTTTTTTTATCCATTTTTGCATGATTTTATCTTACTTTAAGATTAAAATTAAAAGGAAAATGCATGGATAAATGGTAGCTTACAAATCAAGCATGACTCACCCCAAAGAATCTTCATCTTTCTGCAGAGAAGTAAAGGGCAAGGCAGGTGCATTGAAGGCAAGGTGACTTGGTCAAGAATTCAAAGGTTTTTAATATTAAAAAAACCAAAGTTTCAACAAAGGCAACTAAGGCACATATTAGCTTCAATTTAAGCACACATAGCTTATAAATAAGCTATCTTAGTTCAGTAACAAAAAGGGGAGACAAGTTCAGAAGCAAAGCTAAGCATAACACCTTTGTAATCACTTGGAAAAAATTCAAAGAAAACTCAAATTCGAATTTGTAATTTCTGCTCATTTCAATACAAACTAAGCATTCATACACCTTCCTTGAACATCACTGAAACTATCTCAATCAATTACAAGCCTTGAAGCTCACTGAATCGAGCTACACAGGTCAAAAATTGTTCAAACTAAAATCAATTCGTATCTGGCTATTCACACATATTTAACAAGATGTAGACATACTATTGAGTTTGGTTTGAGGTGTAGATCATTTCTGGAGCTTTAATTAAGTTTTAGATGCGTATACACGAAACCACCATTTTAGGGTTCTTCATCCCAAAATTAGGGTTTTCCAAATTAGGCAAAATTACAGGTTCTGAATAGTACCATTGAGTTCGCATGAACAATACGAACTCAACCATACCATCGCGCCAAATTTATACTCACGTTTGCTTGTATTCGCTATTATTACCAGGTGTAAAAGATTGGGTTTTTTACACCACCTGCAAATGAACGGTGTAAAAACCCATCTGAAGGTTGAAGATGATGCGTGGCGCCCTCTGATTCGCTGGGAGGCGCGCGCGTGTTTTTTAAACTGACTTGGAATTCAGTGTTTTGCAGGTGTTCCACGTGCTATGGTCCCTCACCATCTGGGCCTTCTGATCCATCCATCAACTCATCCAACGCCTCAGAACACGCACGCATATCATGCACTCCCTCAGCCTACCACACAGGATCAGTATCCTTTTATTTTCTATTTTATTTTCTATTTTATTTTAATTTCTTTGTTAAATTAATTAAAAATAGTTTTAAAAATCCAAAAAATACACAAAAAATATTTTTATACTTCTAAAATAATATATTATTTTCTGAAATAAAAATATTTTATTTTTCTTCAAAATTTCAATATTTTGCATAATTAATTAGTATATATTTATATATTTGCTTTTTAATTATTCTAACCAATCAAAAAATCATAAAAAAATTGTTCTTTATATTAAATATTGTTTATATATTATAAACTAATTTTGTACATATTTTGAATAATTTTATCTTTAAGTTTTAATTATTTGTATAATTATTTGCATAATTATGTTTTAATTAACTTAAATCAATTTCAAATCAATTTCAAAAATTCCAAAAAAATTAGTTTTGTTTTAAAATTAATTGACAAATATTTTGTACATATTTTAAACTTAATTTCTAGGTTTAAATCAATTTTCATCTTTTTTCTTCATTTTAATTTAATTAATCATGCATTAATTATAATTAAAATAAATCATAAAAATCCAAAAACATGCCTTTTATTTTTCTTGCAATTTAAATTCCTAGATAAATGTATAGGATGTCAAATTCATGTAAATAGGCTAGTTTACATTTCCTGCACAATCGATGTAATAGCGTAGATTTACTTTCCGCACTTTACATTTCCGCATTTTAATTTCCAGCAAATATAAACTGCGTGTATGTCAAAGATAAAATTGAACCGTTAGATCACTAACTTCAAAGATAAATATCTGAATCCAATCACAATCACACTTGCACCTCTTAAGGTAATCCCTTTCACAATCTTTCAAAATCAAAGTCAAATTCTACTGTTTTGAGTACAAAATCGAACCTTGCTTTTATATCCGGTGAAAGGATAGATTTTTAAAGGAAATAGGATAAAGACCTTACAACTCAGGGTAGACCTCCTAGTTTGCTTGCTCAAATCAAAACAAACAAAATTCTCATACACTGTTGTTTTTCAAAACAAAACTTTCAAAAAAGACAATACTTTGTATACATCCAAACACGGGTTATTACAAAGTTAACGTTCTTTTCAAAACATCTTTCGAAAGATAAACAAGCATTTTGTATACATCCACACACGGATCATTACAAAATTCAATTTACAAAAGTATTTGAAACCACATATGAGCAATTTCAGAGCAATTGAAAAGTGATCGAAAAACAAGTGAGCTAAGCAAACTTAAGAGCCCATGGATAACCATGGATACAAAGGGTGCTAACACCTTCCCTTTGTATAACCTACCCCCTTACCCAGAATTTCTTAAAGGTCTTTTTTCTGTTTCTTTTATAAACCTTTCCTTAATTGGATAAAATAAAAGGTCGGTGGCGACTCTGTGAATTTTCAAAAAAATGCGAAAGCATTAAGCGACAAAAAAGAGTCAGTTCACGTATCTCTACAGATCAGAGGTATGGCCCGGTATTAAAAAAAAATCGGAGGTCCACAGAACTGGCGACTCTGCTGGGGAGATACTTTCAAAAACAAAATGTTTTCAAAAGGGGTTACCTTAAGAGAATAGGCACGATGTTTTCAATTGATTGACTTGATTGCTCTATTTTTCAAAGGCTTGCTTGGGTATTTTGCTTGTGTGAAAGATTCTAACCCGAATCTCGAGATACCTTAAGTATATGACAATAGACCAAGGAAACTGTACGGCATGTACCGATACGGTTGATCTGGTAGTCATCGTTAGTGCGATACTTTGGTTTATACTGATGTCCCTTGAAAACGATCAAGGAGTATATTAGGCTTCCGAAATGTCATTAAACACTAATTTGTCTTAGAACCTTTTTAGTTGAACTTGACTTGTGGCCTTTTAAGTGGCTAGCTTTGAAATTGATCGAAGTTAGTTATCCTCGAGGAATATTTTGATCGGCCGCTCGAGCGCCGTATTGAGATGTTACTTCCAAGGATCATAGAACCCGAATCCAATTCTAGGACAGGTTTTAACCAACTCAACTTCAGTGGGGAGGGTATCACCTATCAGCTCCATGCAAGCCTTTAAACCTAAGGCTATTGTTTGATTTGTTTTTGTGTGCCACATGTTTGCATCATAAGCATATCATTTTTGCACCAAACACTTCAAGGATCAAAGAGTTTACCTTTGTTTTTGCAGGTAATGGCTCCCGCCACCAAAGATTACATCCGAATCAACATCTCAACGGTACCATCTGAACTAAAAGACTTAGTGTCAGAATTCCCCAGGAATGTTCAATTCACTGAAAGGCATGGTCACCTACTCCATTTGGTTACCTCAAAATTTGAAGAAGACATGATACGGGTCCTGTTCCAGTTCTTTGACCCTGAACATCATTGCTTTACCTTTCCTGATTACCAGTTGGTACCCACTTTGGAAGAATTCTCTGAACTAATGGGATTGCCTGTTCGAAATCAATTACCTTTCACTGGTTTAGAAAGGATTCCAAAACCTGAAGTCATTGCTGCTGCTTTACATCTGCGGAAATCAGAAATCGAGTCCAATTGGGAAACAAAGAGTGGAGTTAAGGGTTTACTTGCCAAGTTCTTATTGGAAAAGGCTCGACTACTGCTAGAAAACAAAAGTTATCCAGCTTTTGAGGAAGTTATGGCACTTTTGATCTATGGGTTGGTTTTATTCCCAAATCCCGACCAGTTCATAAGTGTACACATCATCAACCTTTTCCTAATCCGTAACCCGGTACCAACATTGCTGGGAGACATTCTACATTCTCTACACACTCGTACCATGAAGAAACGAGGAACTCTCATGTGCTGTATACCACTACTGGCTAGGTGGTTTACATTTCATCTTCCCCGATCAGTGTTGAGAAATGAACAAAGAATGCAATGGTCTCACAGGATTATGTCTTTGTCTCATTCAGATATCCGGTGGAACAACTTCTTTCAAAGAGACATTACTATCATTGATCATTGTGGAGAGTACCCTAATGTGCCACTCCTTGGCATCAAAGGAGGCATCACTTACAATCCCTCTTTAGCTCTACGCCAATTCGGATATGCAAGGAGCAACGGTCCTCATGACATGATTATCCATGGCATTGTGTTTGATTACGAGAATGATTCTCATAGACACCGACGAAGGTTCATACATGCATGGGGCAGTGTCTATAGAATAGAAAGCAAAACTCTGGGGCAATGGAATTCTATTCCTATGGAACCCTACCTCAGATGGGTCCGCACTCATGCTCAGAAACTCCTTATGCCATATCCTGCTGTTCTACCTGTGACTATTGAACCAGAGGTCGAAGGATATGAACCTCAAGTTATTCTACACCCGGACATGCCAACTGACCTAGAAGAGTTGCAAAAATCTTGGGTTCAACTCAAAGAGGAAAGAGACACCTTCAAATCATACTGTCAAGACTATGAGAGAAGGATATTGGAGCTCACCGGACAGCTTCAAGAAGAACAGCAGATCAACACATTCCTGGGGGCAAAGAGAAAGCGTCCACGGGAGACCTGAAGGATCATTTATTTTATTTCTGTCTTGTAAGCCCAAATGAGGCAAAGAAAAAAGAAGCAAAAAAAAGAAGAAAAGAAAAAAGAAATAAATTGATTAACTAACGTTTGTTTCTTCTTTAACAAATCTAAACTCTAAGATCCTTGAAACATTGCACACACATTTCACTTCATGCATTGCATATACATTTCATACATTGCATTCATATACATTGCATATACATTTCATACATTGCATACACATGGCATCCAGTCATACACATTGCATAACAGGTTCACATGACGGATTTCTCATCTCCTCGCTGTTTATTTCAGTCAGAAGAGATGGAATCCGAGAAAGCATCAAGAATCTCGAAGCACAGAATGCCCAAGTTCAAGTGGCAATTCTGGAACTGGCAAAGGGGCAGCAAGAACTGAAAGCCCTGATAATCAAGAAGAAAAAGAAGCCCAAAGGATCTGTAGGTGTGAGTCACCTGAGAAGAAAGATCAAAATTCCAGTCAAAAAGTTCACAAAGCCACCGATCCCTGAAACAGTCGGTGATGATGAACAAGAAGACAATCAAAGCAACCAGGGTTCTGCTAAACCCTCTCTCTCTTCAAATGAAGAAAATGATCATTCTGGGGACGAACCGGATGATGAAAAATACCAACAGCTGGAAGACCGTATGAAAGCTATGGAGATACAAAAAATACCTGGCTTAGATTTCAATGATCTGGGGCTCATCTCGGATGTTGTTATCCCTCCAAAATTCAAAGTTCCTGTCTTTGCAAAATATGATGGAGTTTCTTGCCCGAAACTACATCTGAGATCCTATGTGAGGAAGATACAACCTCATACAACGGATAACAAATTGTGGATTCACTTCTTCCAAGAAAGTCTGTCGGGTACACAACTCGAGTGGTACTATCAGCTGGAAAATACCAAGGTTCATACTTGGGAAGAATTAGCTGCTGCTTTTTACAAACAGTACCAATACAATGCTGATCTTGCGCCAACCCGTACTCAACTAAGGGGCATGTCTATGGGACCAAAAGAAAGTTTCAAAGGATATGCACAAAAGTGGAGAGATATGGCTGGAAGGGTTCAACCACCCTTATCTGATCGCGAACTAGTTGACATGTTCATGGGCACTTTAACTGGCCCTTTCTATAGCCATTTGCTGGGAAGCTCATCATCAGGTTTCACTGACCTGATACTGACCGGAGAACGTGTCGAAAGTGGCATTCAAAATGGAAAAATTCAAATAGGTTCCACCTCTGGTACTACAAAAAGGCCCATCAGTGGGAGAAATGAGGTCAATGCAACACAAATTCAGAAAAGTCGCAAAAGTGAGCAGCATCAATCTGTAGGGGCAGTTCTGATCTCCGCATCTGCACCTCAAAAAGATCAACAGCCAAAATATACGCATCGACCAGATGCACCAAGAAGAAATTTCACCAAAATCAACATGCCAATTTCTCAGGCATTGCAGCACTTGCTAAAAGCAGATCTGATCACCTTAAGAGGTCCTCCAAGGAATGTCAACACTTCCTCTCCGAATTATCGCCCTGATGCGACATGTGCCTATCACTCAAACTGTCCAGGACATGACGCAGATCACTGCTGGGCCCTGAAAAATAAAATACAAGATATGATAGATGCTGGTGAAATTGAGTTCGATCCTCCAGAAACTCCAAATGTCATCACTGCACCTATGCCAAAGCATGACAAAACTGTTAACGCTATCCTGGACACTGTTTACATCTATGATGTGAACGAATTATCAACTCCACTCTGCGAAGTCAAAGGAAAGCTAATCCGAGCTGGTTACTTCCCAGGATGTGACCCCGACTGCTTTTACTGCTCTTGCCTGCCCAATGGTTGTGAAAATCTGAGGATGGGAATTCAAAAATGGATGGATCGCCGTATCATTATGTTTGAGAGGCTCCCTTCTATGGACGTGCTGTGCGAAGTCTTTGCAAACGGGATAAGAATAGAGGATGCCTCAGTGATCTCCAGCTTACCCTTCAAAATCTCTGCCAAAGCTCCATTCAAAATTTCTGCTACACTCAAAGTGGCATCAGTAGTCATTGCTAGTCCAACTCCATTTCCATACTCCTCAGACAAAGCTGTCCCATGGGGATACGACACTAATGTTTATGTTCATGGAGTTAAGCAGGGTACCTCGACTGAAGAGACCGCAAAGTTAACTACTCCAACTGTGGGTAATATTGTGGGTACCAGCAAGATCACGAGAAGTGGAAGAATCTTTTCACCAGAAATTTCTCCAAATGTTGCTGCTGGTCCAGTCCGAGTCCCAGTTCCTAATCAAAATGTCAACGCTCGAGGCAAAGAGCCACAAGTTGAACAAGTTCAAACCCCGGTGGAGATCACTGCTGAGGATCCATCAAAGCAAGAAATGGAGGAAATATTGAAAATCATCTGCAAGAGTGATTACAATATTGTTGAGCAACTGGGGCACACCGCTTCAAAAATCTCAATGCTATCTCTGCTAAAATATTCAGAAGCTCATGCCAAAGCTCTGATGAAGTTCCTGAAAGCTGCGCATGTGCCTCAAGAGATCTCAGTCGACCAATTTGAGAATTGTGTTGCCAATCTAACCGTGAGCAATGGTCTCGGTTTCTCTGATATGGATCTAACCCCTGCTGGGAAAAATCACAACAAAGCCTTACATATCTCCATTGAATGTAATGGCACCACTCTATCTCATGTGCTAGTAGATAACGGTTCTTCTCTGAACGTGTTACCGAAAACAGTACTAGAAAAGCTTGACTTCGAAGGAATTGTGTTACAACCAAGCGATGTTGTGGTAAGAGCCTTTGACGGGTCAACCAGAACGGTATACGGAAAAGTGAATCTCCCAATCAGAGTGGGTTCTCAAATCTTTGATTCTATCTTTTACGTAATGGAAATTCACCCAGCCTACTCCTGTTTACTTGGACGCCCTTGGATACATGGGGCAAACGCTGTAACTTCTACCCTGCATCAGAAGTTAAAATATCCAGTAAAAGGAAAGATTGTCACAGTCTATGGCGAAGAGGAATATGTGGTTAGTCACCTAAGCAATTCCAAATATGTCGAGTTGGAGGACGAATTCATCGA
Source organism: Vicia villosa (assembly GCF_029867415.1). NCBI lineage: Eukaryota > Viridiplantae > Streptophyta > Magnoliopsida > Fabales > Fabaceae > Vicia > Vicia villosa. Next base: position 163,904,189 of record NC_081183.1, read on the forward strand.
AACTCCATGCCAATCATTTGAGGTGGTCTCTCCAGATGTCTCTACCACCAAGCATATTCCTGCTACTCCAACTACAACTATGGCTTCTCTCAAAGATGCCAAAGCCATGATTGAACAGGGTGATTGCACAGTATGGGGACAGCTTCCCGATATACCCTACAAATCTGACAAGCTAGGCCTGGGCTATGATAGTGAAAATCAAAAGAATGATCAAAGTCCTCGTTCTGGAGGATTGATGTCACACTTCGTCAGCCAAGAAGTAAACGCTATTGAAGATGAAGGAGTGTTCATGAACCATATCATTCAGCCATATCCAGATGAAATTCCACCCATTTCCATGGGAATGTGGGATGCTGTGGGAGAACCAAACGGCGGGTATAATTATCAGTATGCCGAACCTCAGAATTCTTATATTGCTATGGAAGACCTTACCCCGACTGGATGGGGTGATCAAATTGGAAATGATCAAATTTTCACAAGTCCTGTCACTGAGCAATATCAAAATCCACCCAAAGAAGTATGGGACACGCTAGGAGAACCCAGCGGCAAATATGACTATATGGTGAAATATTCCGCTCCTCCGAGCTCACAAATTGCCATGGAGGACATTGTCCCAACTGGATGGGATGAACATTACGATGACAATTTTGCTCTTGAAAAAGCCAGGGAAATACCAAATAACGAGGGTTGCTTTCTGTTAGCGTACACTCCTCACCAAGATGCACAAGTCTCTATTCAAAGTATCATCCCGACTTCATGGGACGGCCTTATCGAGCATCTCGCTCAGCCAACAGAGATATCTCAGCCTGGGCTCTCGTATCCAGCAGAGTATATCCCTTATCCCGAAGGATCACCGGCTCATTTTCCCACTAATGAAATCAATGCTGTGGAAGATGAAAAAGACAACTGCAACTGGAACAGCTGGGTACTCCCTACTCACAACAGTGGATTGAACAACTGGAAAGCTGAGGATGTGATCTCCTTTGACCAGGAGTAAATGCCATTTCCTGTTTTCTTTGTGTATATTGTGCAAAGATAAAAATGGTTCTTGAACAATCGAACCATGAGCTTGAAAAGCCGTGTGCCTTAGCACACTGGTCCTTCTATAAGGGCTTATCATATCATGATCATGTGCATTCAATAAAATCATGGGACGCTTGCATATTTAAATTTTGTGATCCTTTTTTCCTTCTTTCTTCACTTTCAAATAGCTATGTTTTTTTTTCTTCACACACACTCACATAATTAACATGCAGATTCACATACACTCTGGATCCAGTCAACAACGATTCTGCTATTTCCCGTCATGACTTTGAAAGTCCGATCTACCAAACTGAGGACGAAAGTGAGGAAGATTGTGAAGTGCCAAGAGAACTTGCAAGGCTGCTAGAACAAGAAAACAAGGCCATACAGCCTCACGAGGAGCCAATTGAGGTCATCAACTTGGGCAGCAACGAAGAAATGAAAGAAGTCAAAATAGGGGCTGATTTAGAACACAGCGTCAAGCAAAGACTGATTCAAATGCTGCGAGACTACGTCGAGATATTCGCCTGGTCCTATGAGGATATGCCAGCCTTGACACGGACATCATAGTTCATCGCCTACCAATCAAAGAAGGTAGCACTCCAGTCAAACAAAAACTACGAAGAAGTAGGCCTGATATGTCAAAAAAGATCAAAGACGAGGTTGAAAAACAGTTCAATGCCGGATTCCTAAAAGTTGTAAGTTATCCTCCATGGATAGCTAACATCGTGCCTGTACCTAAAAAAGACGGGAAAGTCAGAATGTGCGTGGACTACAGAGATCTGAACCGGGCAAGCCCCAAAGATGATTTCCCTTTACCACACATCGATGTACTGGTTGACAATACCGCACAATGCAAGGTATTCTCCTTTATGGACGGATTCTCAGGGTACAATCAAATCAAGATGGCACCCGAAGACATGGAAAAAACAACCTTCACAACACCCTGGGGAACCTTTTGTTACAAAGTAATGCCCTTTGGTCTGAAAAACGCAGGAGCAACCTATCAACGTGCAATGGTAGCGCTATTTCATGATATGATTCATCAAGAAATAGAGGTGTATGTCGATGACATGATTGCAAAATCCAACACCGAGGAAAAACCATGGTTCCATGAGGTAAAAAGATATCTCGAAGCTCAGGAGTACCCTGAAGGGGCATCCATTAATGACAGAAAGTTTCTAAGGAGATTTGCTGCCAAATTCTTTCTAAGCAATGGAACCCTATACAAACGCAACCATGACTCGACTTTACTTCGCTGTGTAAACAAGAAGGAAGCAGAACAGATCATGGAAGAAATACACAATGGTGCCTTTGGTACTCATTCCAGTGGACATACAATGGCTAAAAAGATCCTTAGAGCAGGTTATTACTGGTCTACCATGGAAACAGACTGCCATCATCACTCCCGAACATGTCACAAATGCCAGATATATGCTGACAAAGTACATGTACCTCCAGTTCCATTAAGCGTCCTGACGGCTCCTTGGCCTTTTGCAATGTGGGGTATTGATATGATTGGAGAAATCAAACCTACTGCCTCCAACGGACATCGCTTTATCCTGGTCGCTATTGACTACTTCACAAAGTGGGTAGAAGCAGCTTCATTTGCTTCTGTCACCAAAAATGTGGTGGCCCGGTTCATCAAATACAATCTCATTTGTCGGTATGGCATCCCTGAACGGATTATCACGGACAATGGCACAAATCTAAACAACAGAATGATTACTGAACTTTGCACATAGTTCAAGATCAAACATCATAATTCTTCTCCAATTCAATAAAATAGAGCGTCTCGGTGGATTGAAAACCCGAAAGGGCGGTCCAGGCAAAAATTAGAGACTAAACAAATACTATCCCGGTAGGCTGAAAACCTGAAAGGGCGGCCTAGGCAAAAGTTAGGGAATGAAGCATACAACTGTGTTCCGTTCAGCTGCCTACTCACCATCAAGATTCAACACCTCAAAGACACCGATCAGTCTAATCACTTTCTTCCAACAAGTGAGGGATGAGATGCTCGAAGACAGATTGGCAATAGCAGAGTTGAAACTTGACTGGATCATTTTCACATAGCTATTTATCTTCATAAATATTTTTCAAAACTTTCTGACAGTTTCCTACTTCTAGGATTGTTGTCTCCCTGTGCTAACCCGCCTATCATGGCTCTTTTCAATGCAGCTCTTTCAAAAATCACTATTTTCATTTCTTCTGTTTAAATACGTAAGCATCCCAATGATAATTTTGAATGAACATATGCATTTGAATATGATTGATGTTTACCAGGAAAAACAGGAATGGCATTCAGGAAATGTCTCGATCATCTGGACATCATTCCATCAGAAGGAAGTCACCAAGAGAAACGCATTTCTCAGCAAATTCCTCAAAAAGATTTTCTCTTCAAAAGAAGTCTTATTCCCCAGCAGGTTTGTTCCAGATTACTATCTTCAGAAGGTGTGATCCCCGCACCCGGACTTGGTCAGATAGTGCATCGGAGGATTATGCATCTTCCTCATTCCCATTTGAAAGGGCATCAGAACTTCCAGTTACCTTTGGTTCCCCAAGCAGTAGTCAAAGATCCTTCAACGGGATACCCGGGTTCTCAAAAAAAAAAAAAATTTCCCCAGACGAGGGTACTCAAGCAAGACAAAAGATCATCAACGATCACAATACATTCATGTCCAGCTGACTAGTGGGAATTTATTTTTCCAATTAGAAGCTTGACATCACATTCACATATTCATACATCATACATCATACATCATACATCATACATCATACATCATACATCATACATCATGCATCATACATCATACATCATGCATAACATAACATGCATATTTCTCCGGGAATATCTCACATTTACATGCATCATAAACATTGCATATCACTAACTTGATTTTTCAGGTAGGCAGATATATTCAACAAAGATGTTCTCAATCACATGCCGTGTTCACCTGAATTCCATGAACGGTTCTCTCAGATATAATCAAGCCGAAGATTCATTCTGATCACTTACCAACTCAAAAACAAGCATCACAGATCAAAGTCGATACCTCAGACGGTTCCCAAAACGATCTAACATAGCAGATCTAAAGCGATACCTCAGACGGTTCCAAAACGATCTAACATAGCAAATCTAAAGCGATACCTCAGACGGTTCCAAAACGATCTAACATTGCAGATCTAAAGCGATACCTCAGACGGTTCCAAAACGATCTAACATTGCAGATCTAAAGCGATACCTCAGACGGTTCCACAATGATCAACTTCCAAAATCTAAAGCGAAAAAACTTTGGACAAGTTTCGTAACGATCATCCTCCAAGACTTAAAGCGGTAACCTTGGACGGTTCCGAAACAGTCAACACAAAGACTTTCAAATCCTTCATCAAGATATAATCAATGGATTCATTCTGATGAACAAACCCTCAACCCATTTACCAGGTGGCATCTGAAAGCCCATCTCAGGTAATGTTTCAATCTGCCAACAACATTTCGCAGACGACATTCAAATACAACTTCCAACATCTCTTCTGATCAAGGTAAGTGCAAATTTTCAGGGCATCTAAATATTCAATCATCTGCTACCTTCAGATTTCAGACAATCTCTTCAGGTTTAAGAAGATTGAATAGGGGCAACTGTTATACCCCAAAATTTGCAAACATATTTTTCAAGAAAACTCCAATATGAAAATTAAGGGTCTCATATAATCATGGATTTTTATTTCAACAAATATCCTGACATATGAAATACTTAGTTTTTAGAATTTTTCTTATACAGTAATTTGGCTTGCAGTTGAATTTATTCTTACGCAAACGCCAAATACTGTTTATTACTTCACACATGCTATTTATTTATTTACAGATAAATAGTACTGACACAATTGGTACAGAGTTAAATCTTTTTGCAGGCGCAGAATCAGGAAACTCAGACTGTACTGGTAACAGTATATTAGTTATTTATTATGTCTATGTTTTTAACAAGTCATGTAAATAAGCTTTAATCTTTCACATAAAACAAAAACAACAAAAAAAGAAAATTAACTTTGACTGTTGATTTTTCACTCTAACTGCTACATCAATACCTGAACAGTCAGTTGACAGCCAAACTGCTGGCAGTACAATTCTCAGTGTTTTGTACCATCAATCAAATCAATCTTTCACAATTCAAAATTCCAAGATTTTTGTTCTAGAAGTCTTCTGAATATCACGCGATTAGCAGAGACTCAACACTGCGCAAAAATCAGGTACGCTTAACTGTCTCCTACATAAACAGTCCCTGACTAGGGTTTTTCTTGTTTTTACAGGAGCAACAAGTTTTTGAGAGCTCAAATGGATTTCATACACATCCATATATCTCAAAGTACCATCATACAAATTTTCAAACTTCAATTCACTCAGACGCACCGTCAGCAGCTCAAACAGTCAACAGACGACCCGTTTGACCAAAAAAGTCAACAGACAGTCAAAAATGAAATTTTTTGTTAAAGTCCATATTTTGTCAAAGGATTCATCATTTGATCATTGGATGATCATAATTCATCAAGGAAAGATAAAAAATCAACAAAACCCTAAGATTCAAAATTAGGGTTTTTGCCTGAAAAGTCAACTCAACTTTGACTGATCATAACTCTCTCATCCTTCATCCAAAAAATTCAAACCAAAGCTTGTTTTGAAGGAAATTCAATTATCTTTCAAATGCCATTGATCCCATGGTCATTTGATTCACCATTTGAAAAATATGATCAAAGACATTACAGGTCATTTTCAAAGTCAACAAAAAGACACTTTTTTCAAAAGGACACACAAGGAGCTTCAAAAATCATTTTGACATGAGACCAAAGTCATTGGTTAGAGGACTCTTTGAGGTTTCCAAAAAGTGCAAGATCTCCTTCATATGACAAAAATTGAAGGATTTACACCTTGTTGAAGTTGGCTAAATTTTGGGAAAATACATGAAATCAACATTGTTAAAAATGGCATTTTTTCCAAATGGGGCCAAGTTTTCAGCATTCAAACATCATTTCCATGATATTATGGGCCTCCCACGACCAAGACTAAGCCCATACCTTTTTTTATCCATTTTTGCATGATTTTATCTTACTTTAAGATTAAAATTAAAAGGAAAATGCATGGATAAATGGTAGCTTACAAATCAAGCTTGACTCACCCCAAAGAATCTTCATCTTTCTGCAGAGAAGTAAAGGGCAAGGCAGGTGCATTGAAGGCAAGGTGACTTGGTCAAGAATTCAAAGGTTTTTAATATTAAAAAAACCAAAGTTTCAACAAAGGCAACTAAGGCACATATTAGCTTCAATTGTAAGCACACATAGCTTATAAATAAGCTATCTTAGTTCAGTAACAAAAAGGGGAGCCAAGTTCAGAAGCAAAGCTAAGCATAACACCTTTGTAATCACTTGGAAAAAATTCAAAGAAAACTCAAATTCGAATTTGTAATTTCTGCTCATTTCAATACAAACTAAGCATTCATACACCTTCCTTGAACATCACTGAAACTATCTCAATCAATTACAAGCCTTGAAGCTCACTGAATCGAGCTACACAGGTCAAAAATTGTTCAAACTAAAATCAATTCGTATCTGGCTATTCACACATATTTAACAAGATGTAGACATACTATTGAGTTTGGTTTGAGGTGTAGATCATTTCTGGAGCTTTAATTAAGTTTTAGATGCGTATACACGAAACCACCATTTTAGGGTTCTTCATCCCAAAATTAGGGTTTTCCAAATTAGGCAAAATTACAGGTTCTGAATAGTACCATTGAGTTCGCATGAACAATACGAACTCAACCATACCATCGCGCCAAATTTATACTCACGTTTTCTTGTATTCGCTATTATTACCAGGTGTAAAAGATTGGGTTTTTTACACCACCTGCAAATGAACGGTGTAAAAACCCATCTGAAGGTTGAAGATGATGCGTGGCGCCCTCTGATTCGCTGGGAGGCGCGCGCGTGTTTTTTAAACTGACTTGGAATTCAGTGTTTTGCAGGTGTTCCACGTGCTATGGTCCCTCACCATCTGGGCCTTCTGATCCATCCATCAGCTCATCCAACGCGCCAGATCAAACAATCCTTATCATGCACTCTCCAGCCTACCACACAGGATCAGTATCCTTTTATTTCTATTTTATTTTCTATTTTATTTTAATTTCTTTGTTAAATTAATTAAAAATAGTTTTAAAAATCCAAAAAATACACAAAAAATATTTTTATACTTCTAAAATAATATATTATTTTCTGAAATAAAAATATTTTATTTTTCTTCAAAATTTCAATATTTTGCATAATTAATTAGTATATATTTATATATTTGCTTTTTAATTATTCTAACCAATCAAAAAATCATAAAAAAATTGTTCTTTATATAAAATATTGTTTATATATTATAAACTAATTTTGTAAATATTTTGAATAATTTTATCTTTAAGTTTTAATTATTTGTATAATTATTTGCATAATTATGTTTTAATTAACTTAAATCAATTTCAAATCATTTTCAAAAAATTCCAAAAAAATTAATTTTGTTTTAAAATTAATTGACAAATATTTTGTACATATTTTTAAACTTAATTTCTAGGTTTAAATCAATTTTCATCTTTTTTATTCATTTTAATTTAATTAATATTGCATTAATTATAATTAAAATAAATCATAAAAATCCAAAAACATGCCTTTTATTTTTCTTGCAATTTAAATTCCTAGATAAATGTATAGGATGTCAAATTGATGTAAATAGGCTAGTTTACATTTCCTGCACAATCGATGTAATAGCGTAGATTTACTTTCCGCACTTTACATTTCCGCATTTTAATTTCCAGCAAATATAAACTGCGTGTATGTCAAAGATAAAATTGAACCGTTAGATCACTAACTTCAAAGATAAATATCTGAATCCAATCACAATCACATTTGCACCTCTTAAGGTAAATCCCTTTCACAATCTTTCAAAATCAAAGTCAAATTCTACTGTTTTGAGTACAAAATCGAACCTTGCTTTTATATCCGGTGAAAGGATAGATTTTTAAAGGAAATAGGATAAAGACCTTATAACTCAGGGTAGACCTCCTAGTTTGCTTGCTCAAATCAACACAAACAAAATTCTCATACACTGTTGTTTTTCAAAACAAAACTTTCAAAAAAGACAATACTTTGTATACATCCAAACACGGATTATTACAAAGTTAACGTTCTTTCCAAAAAACATCTTTCGAAAGATAAACAAGCATTTTGTATACATCCACACACGGATCATTACAAAATTCAATTTACAAAAGTATTTGGGAACCACATATGAGCAATTTCAGAGCAATTGAAAAATGATCGAAAAACAAGTGAGCTAAGCAAACTTAAGAGCCCATGGATAACCATGGATACAAAGGGTGCTAACACCTTCCCTTTGTATAACCTACCCCCTTACCCAGAATTTCTTAAAGGTCTTTTTTCTGTTTCTTTTATAAACCTTTCCTTAATTGGATAAAATAAAAGGTCGGTGGCGACTCTGTGAATTTTCAAAAAAATGCGAAAGCATTAAGCGATAAAAAAGAGTCAGTTAACGTATCTCTACCGAACAGAGGTATGGCCCGGTATTAAAAAAAAATCGGAGGTCCACAAGTTGGAATTCAAATCAAGGCATAATGAGTGAAAAGGTGCAGTCTCGAATGTTATTTGAAAAAACGGAAAAGTTATAACAAGTATGTATGTGCGGTACATTTCAATAAGCCCTTATACAAAGTTCATGTTTTTACAAGTTCATTAACTTCATTACAAAACCAAAACTAATCACACAAGAAAATGAATCAGCCGTTGACTTAGAACCGAATCCCTTCCATTCACGTTTGTACCAAATCATCCCTGCACAATCAGAACCGAGAACGAACCGGTTTGTAATCGAAACCGTAACTCCACCCGCAACAAAACCGAAACAATACCATCAGCATAATTCAAGAACCGGACCTGCATAATGGTTCAAAGAAATTCAGTCAAAACAATCAATCCTCTTACTGCATAAGCTGATTCAAAACCGATCCAGTCAGCACCTAAAACCAAATAAACGCGGACAGAAGAAAAGCCAATAGTTAACAGAAGGAAAACCGATTCGGAGAATGTCTATAACGGGTATCAGAAATTGAAAAGGGGAAGAGAGGAAGAGAACTAGCCTTAAAAGAAAAAGCGGCGTACCAGAATTGAGAAGGGGCATAACAGAAATCTGCAGCAAAAAGAGATAACAGGAAATTAGTTGAGAACCTGTAACAAACTCACCTTCATCTTTCTCTCTTCACTTCTTCAACCTTCTTCTCCCAATCTCCAACTCTACACTCTTCAACCTTCCCTTCAATCACCAATTCATCGATCTTTAATCACAGAGAAAAACCTCATCACCTTCAATCCCTTTCAATCACCATAGAACGTTCTTCAATCTCCTACTGGTTATTCTCTAAATTACCTCAATAACCTTCAATCTTCATCGGTCTCTCATCATCTTCATCACCATACGCCAACCTGTAACCAATTCAAGAAACAGAAAATTACAGGATAAAGCTCATGGCAGAATTTCAAGAGAAGAAGATCCTAACAGTAACATGAAGGAATTCGGTTCCGATTGAATCTTTAATCTCATCTCTGTGTTAACGTCACCTTTGCAATACCTGCGATTTCAATTCCTCCACGGAAATTTCCAGAAACCCATTGATCCTCCTATGAACTTGCGTCAAATTCAAGAACAAATCTACAAGTTCACTCGCATCGTCACGGCGTTATCACCTTGGCTCTTTGCTTCGAATCAACACGATAACGTCGTAATATTGAGCACTTGTCCGTCGTTGATCCTCAACGGACCTGCAACAACTTGTTTCATCGTTCATCATCCTCGCATCTCAACGAATTTTCATTTAACCGTTCTTCGGCGCATCCATAACAACCTCCATCGTAGACAGAGATGAAAGATGTGAGCGAGTTTGATTCAGCCGAGATAAGATCGAGAGGGAGAGTCCGGATGGACTGAGAGCGATGAGGGAGATGAGACGAAATCGGTGGCGTGCGGAGATGTCGCCGGAGAAGAAAGTCGTCGCACCGTCGTGAGAGAAAGGAGAAGAGAGGTTCAGAAGCCCAAAGGTCACATTTTCTTGACCTAATTCCTCTTTTATTCCAATCTGCATTAACGTGGATTTAATTGGGGTGATTAACATTTAATTTGTTTATTAATGTGAATAATTGGATTTAGTTGCTAATCTGAAGATAATTATGATTAATTGGATCAAGCAAAACTGTATCAAGATCTGGGCTAGTCTGAATTGTTGTTCACACCCCTGGTCAATAGGCCCAAACCTGCCCTAGTGTATATCCAATGCATTTCATTTTGCTTCTGCACCCCCCTGTGATTGTTAGAATTGTTCCTTTTTTAATTTGTTTCTCCCCTAACTTTTGATTGTTTAATCAATTTTAACTCAAACAAAAATGTGATAAAAATATGTTTTAGGTATAATTCTGTGTGTAGATTTTTTTAGTATTTTTTGTATATTTTTAGAAATTGTTTTCCTATTTTTAATAAATGTTTTTCTTCAAAGTGTTCATGTCTCTTTTGGTTTTGATAGATTTTGCAAATTAATTTTGTTAAATGCCTTAGGAATAGAATCTAATTATAAATTTTGGTATGGTTACTGTAGACTAATCCATGATATTGTGTGTAAAAAATGAATTCCTAATTCTTTGTTTTGATTGGTATTTGGTTAGTTTCCTTTAACTCGATTTATGTGCGTTTCTAAACGGATAACAATGTGAATTTGACCTATAATTTGCTTTGCATTTATGCAATTGACTTAGGTTCTTCTTGTACATATAATTAGGGATGTTTAGAGGTCCTAAGACCTGGAATTAGATTTTTAAATCGTGTCTTCTTATTTTACTTGAATTTTCTTTCTTGCATGTAAATAACTTGCTTTTGGTTAACGATTGTACCATAACTTGTCCTAATGACCTATAATCTTGTATGAAACTTTGTGACTTGATTCCATGATTGTTTAGACACCTATTAGAGGTTATTAGCTACTGACTTCCATCATTTGATTGCATTTTTCTAACTTCATTCACCGTTTGAACTTACTAACTAGTTTTGACCTAGTTTTGTCTAGTTTTTGTTAGAACTTTGTGTTGCTTCAAGCTAGTTGACTAACATAGATTGGTGTGAGGTATTAGACCTATAAAATAATTAATATGCTACTGACCTCAAATTTAGTTCATGTTTTCATTCGCTTTTTGTTTTGATTAATTGATGTTTGTTCACTAATTGTTAAGTAACGATTCATGCGATACTTTGGTAATTTCTTGTGAATATTTTTGTGTGAGGCCATGATGCTTTTGTGTTTGATTTAGGACACTAATTTCTTTGGTTTGCTACTGCCCTAGGGCTTTCTTCCCTCTTTCTCATGCTTTTGCCTCTTCTTATACACTTTGATTGTGGTTAGTTGAGAGGCGACGATTGTTTGTTATTCCTCCACCCTTTGTGGATTGTTTTCTCTTGGAATTCATTGTGTGTAGTCTCTCTTAGGAGTAGACTTGGTTAGGGAATTCATTGTGGAAGTCACCTACCTTGCTTGTTGCTTTTTCTTATCTCTTACTATATGCTTACCATGTTCCCTTAGGGTGGTGACTTCAATCTTCATTAAGATTAGTCACATAGAACAACTTAGGTTGTAGTCTATGCATGATAACATAGGTAGAGATCCCTTATCCTTGACCTTAGGGCCATTTGTAGATTAGAATAACATAGATTAGAGAATAGGTTAGTTCCCTTTTGTTCATGCTTCTTTTTCTTTTCAACATTAAAACACTAATAAATAAAGATGCGAATCACATTAAGAAAGTGATAGAGAAATGAGTGGGATTCATTCCCTAATCTGTTTCTCAATCACTTAGTGGCATAGAAATGAGTGGGATTCATTCCCTAATCTGTTTCTCGGTCACTATTTAATGGGAGAGAAATGAGTGGGATTCATTCCCTAATCTGTTTCTCAAACATTAACTAATGGGATAGAAATGAGTGGGATTCATTCCGTAATCTGTTTCTTGAACATTATATAATGGGATGGAAGTGAGTGGGATTCATTCCCTAATCTGCTTCTCGATCATTATACATTTTATGTGATTCTAATCGCAAAGTAAATTCCCTTAAAAATACCCAACCAAAAACACTTAAAACACTTAATAAAGGCTCGAATTAAAACAAAGTGACGAAGTGGCGCGAAACCTTGTATTGGGTTTTGTTCATCATGTAGTTACATAAAAAACACAAACCCAAGTTCTTTCTGCTGCTTAAGAACATGTTAAGTCCTTTCCAAAACTAGGCGTATAAGTCTCCAAAGGTCGAGCATCGTGGATTGTGACCTTAACCACTGTTCAACTAAAAAACACAAAACAAATGGAAACTATGGAGCCGAACTACGGTTGCTCTGATTCCGTTTAAGGGATACGTAGGCATTGGGTCGCGGGGCCTAAGCGAGCACACTTGTAAATAATTCCTTCTTTTCCCCGTATTTCTTTTGCATTCATTCGCATTTAGGTTTAGAAATAGATACACACTTTAGATAGAAACAAACATAGGTGGATACCATCGAGTACGATGGGCGTGAGGGGTGCTAACACCTTCCCCTCGCGTAACCGACTCCCGCGCCCTATTTTTTGGTCGAAACACCTTGTCCTCGTTTCGAGTTAGGTTTTCTGATATTCCTTTCTCGCGATGGGATAAATATATTGGTGGCGACTCTGATCCATTTTTCGCGGCAGCGACAAGAGCAACGGTACAACACGCTCTATGGTATGATGGATGCTCAGAGCAACCAACTCTCTTCCTTCAAAAACGCCTTCATGCAACACTATCCATTCCCTCCAGTTCATATAGGTCAACTGTAACACCCCAAATTCTACTCGAAAATATCATGCGTGAAATCAGAGTATTTTAAAAACTATCAACAAATATTTGGGATATCACATTTACTTCATATTAACAACTCATAAACAGATATATAGCACTTTAATCTCAGATAAGCACAAAACAACTTATAACAGCTCTTAGACAAACCAACTTCATTTTAATATGCAGCGGAATCATAACATTCAGCTTTATAAACAAATCATCTTATTTAATCGGAAACAAATTCAAACATCATAGTACTTCTCAATATCCAATTTGGAACTCAACAACTAAAACATGAACAACATAGAAACAACAATATAGACAACCCCCGAGTGCTACGTATCAGAGCGACACACCAACTGGATACGATGAACCTACAAACTTCCATAGTTATACTTGAGTACCTGCCCATTTCCCACGGTAGGGGAAACATCAGCAGAAGGGGTGAGATATCAAACATTATAAAGGAAAGTATGATAATACATATAGCAAAGATAAAATCATACACAATTCACCACTTCTCAATATAAGCAATTTGCATCACAACAATAATGTTAACTATCAACTATAACAATGTATTCAAGTTTACAAGTATGTCATTCAAGCACATAATAACATATACTTCATAATCACAACGTAAATTAATACAACTATCAACAATGGCAAAACATGGTTCATATATTCCACATATATACATATATCATTAATACATATATATATATATATATATATATATATATATATATATATATATATATATATATATATATATATATATATATATATATATTTGCATTCTCATCATATACGTTTCATTTACATATATCACAAAAATCATGTATCAAACATCACCAAATTTAATTATCACATCTCATGCACACATAACAATCACCTAAACACATAATTACATATATTCAAACATCACATAACTCCAATGTAACTCAATGCAAGACATGTGACTCTATGCATGTGGTACCCAATATGGACCCAAAGTTCCACCGCTTCCGATTCATATAGAATCTAGCCACGCTTCAGATCCGGACAAGACCAAAGCCACCAAATGTAAACATATAGTTTACTGCTTTCCGATTCACTCTAGAATCCAAGCCACGCTTGTGTTTCAAAGAAATTCCACCTATGTTTCAAGGCACACACACATCACTTATCCACCAATTGTACACAACATTCACAACACACACACATCATTCACATATGAGAGGCCAATTAATCAATTACGATTCACACAATCCAATTAACACTAGTAATCATACTATCTCATGTTAATTCTAATTATTGTCAATTATACATGAACACACATTTTCAACATCAAGCAATTAATCATTAGAATTAATGCTAACCAACTAACCATAAAGAATCAATATCAAAACAACATCATTGGCATGCCAATATATATTTCTCAACATACATATTCAAGCCAAAACACAATTACAAACAATTTCTCAAAATACTGTAATTTACCGATAAACCGAATAATTGGTCCAAGTCCAAGTATATTCCAATCACATAGACTTATTGGAATCAATTCAACTAATAATTTAACTATCCAATTGATAATTAAACTATATTAATTTCAATTCAACTATTATATTTCTATTCCATTATTTTCCAATTCTATAACAAAACCCATTATTTCACTATCAATGGTTTACTCACAACAAATATAACAATCTAATACACATAGATTATCAATTGCACACAACTTATCACATTTATATCATCACATTCCATTAAATCATCAAATACCCAAAATTGCAACATAGAAGAACATGGATATCAAAGTATAGAATTAAACCCACTATAACATACTATCATACAACCTTTTAGCATGAAAGAACCCCACCCTTACCTTGGCAAATATGAACTCTTTCACCATAGCTCTAAGCTTTTCTCCAAAATAAATCCTTCAAACATAATTTGGAGACACACCTAAAAACCAGTTCGGAAATTAGCTTATCAGACAAACTTAAAACCCTCAAAATCAAAATCGCTCCGGTCAAAACTTACCTTAATGAGTCAGGAACGTTGTGTCAAAACCACGCGACGATCCAACGGTTGGATTGAGAGATACATCAATTTTGCTAAGGTGACTCAATGCTGAAACTTGCTGCGAAAATGAGGTTTCTTCTAGCTTTTCTCTTCCACCATTGTTCTCTTCCCTTTTGCCTCTTTTCTCTTCTTTTTATCTTTTCCCCAAATGAAAATAGTAACCTCTAAAACCCTAACCTTCTCTTACTATCTCACTTATGTCAATTGGGCTTAACCCACCAATTCATCCATTATGTTTCTATCACTTAGGCCCATTTAGTTATATCTCTCTAATAGCTCAATTAAGTCAAACAACACAAACACTCACATAATTAAATACTTAAATAATTATTATATCACATAATAACTAAATAAATAAGTTATTATTAAAAACACCAAACAATATAATTACTAATATAATTAATAAAATATTAATAAAAATCGGGATGTTATAACTCTCCCCCACTTAGAATGTTTTCGTCCTCGAAAATACCATCGACACAACCATCTCATCTCCAAAACTACACTTACTCTCCCCAGAATCACACGAACACAAAGGCGTTCCACACCTTCGACCATACAAAGCTTCAAAATACAAGCTCTCAAAAGATCCTCAAGTTACTGAATCGTCTTCTCCGTTTGACCATCAGCTTGCGGATAATAAACAAAACTCAAACACAACTTAATAATCAAAGTACTCTACAAAACTTTCCAAAATCTAGAAGTAAACTTCGGATCTCTATCAGAAACAACACTCGATGGAATACCATGCCAACTCACAATCTTTTCAAAATACAACTTTGCAAGTCTCTCCATCAGATAATCCCTACTTATCGGAAAAGAGTGAGCAAAATTCATCAATCCATCTACAATGACCCAAATTGCCTCACAATTAATCGATTTCCTAGAAAAACCCAAAACAAATCCATAGAAATGCTATCCCACTTCCACTCAGGAATGGACAACGGTTGCATCAAACCAGACGGTTTCTGATGTTCAATCTTTGACTTCTGACAAGTCAAACACGAATACACAAATTCCGCAATATCCTTCTTCATACCTCACCACAAAAATAACTTTCTCAAGTCTTGAAACATCTTAGTAGCACTAGGATAATTACTCAACCACTTTGATGCCCTTCATCCCAAAAATTCTCTTTTTCAAATCCGAAACATCTGGAATACAAATTCAATCACGACATCTCATGACACCGTTCTCGTCAATCTGAAAATTATCACCTTATCCTCAATCAATCAATTTCATCTTGTCAACCAATTTCAAATCCGATTTCTGACCTTCTCTAATCTCATCAAGAATACCACAAGTAAGCTTCAACATACCAAACTCAAATCTCGAAATTATTCCAACAATTCCAATTCTTGAATCATCAACATAGACATATGCAATTATTTCCTACTCAATGCATTGGCTACAACGTTCGCTTTTCCCGGGTGATAATTCAAAGCAAAATCCCAGTCCTTCAAGAATTCCAACAACCTTCTCTGTCTCATATTCAACTCTTTCTGATCAAGCAAATACTTCAAACTCTTGTAGTCACTATACACATCGAATCTCGATCCAAATAAGTATTGCCTTCAAAGTTTTAAAACAAAAACAACGGCAGCCAACTCAAAATCTTGCGTCACATAATTTCTCTCATGAATCTTAAGTTGCTTTGGAGCATAAGCTACAACTTGTCCTTTTTGTTTCAACATAAAGCCTTGCAAAACCTTCCTTCTTCTTAACCAACAAAAACATATGCACCTCTAGACGACACACTCGAACGAATCAACCTCTCCTCAAACAAATCTTCAAGTTGACTCTTCAACTCTTTCAACATCATAAGCAGACATCCTATATGGAGCCCTCGATACAAGACTAGTTCCAGGAACTAAATCGATCGAAAACTCAACTTTTCTTTCTGACGGTAAATCACTTACATCTTCAGGAAACACTTATGCAAATGCGCCAACTATCGATAATCCCCCAATCGTTATTTCCTCATGAACATCCAAAGTTGTAAACAACCTAAACAACATCGCACCATCTTGCACAGACTTATTCACTTCCAATATTATCAAGCTGGTAAGACAAGTCTATCTCATTCCAATACGATTCCGTCTACTATCAACAAGAGATTAAGGGTGATCAGTTCCTGAATTTGTCAATAGATAGCCGACAACCATAATGGTAGCGTAAACCATCGTTACTTAACTGCAATAGAATCCTTTACGTCACCAAAAGTACCATACTTCATTAACTCCCAAAATCATCTGAACATGCTAACACACACCTTGTGATAACATTAGAACATAATTCCTTTACACCACTATCAACACTTTTTATTCTTGGAATCATACTCGTCCCTTCGCATTTCTAACTCCGACTTGAACGTTCCAACAACTTCGACAACTTTTCCAATCTCTTGCCAAGGATCCCTTGACAAGGTCTACCGTAATTCTTCGCTTAATAATTATTCTTACGTCAACATCCTACGCAACGGTGACTTAAACTGATAACTTCACAGTCCACCAATAATGCTGAATATGACAACTTCCTAAATTCCATCTTATAACAATTGTCCTTATTCCAAGACGTTTCGACTTGTTAAACAACCAAAATCTTAAATCCATGTTACCTTCAAATTCGGAAACCAACAAACTTCTACATTGCTTGCTCTGTCTCCTTAAGAAATATATTGCACCAATAACTTACAACTGAAACATATCCAAGAAGCATAGCTTCTTCCCTACTTCGCTCAAACTAACCCTGCAACAAAACGAACAAGTACCAACAGTGTTTCACACACATGTCGCGTACTAAGGAATAAAACACTAACATCATTCAACTGTCACACAACTCAACTGACTCGACAACTTGGCCGGACGGACCGACCTGCTCTGATACCACTAATGTAACACCCCAAATTCTATTCGAAAATATCATGCGTGAAATCAGAGTATTTGAAAAACTATCAACAAATATTTGGGATATCACATTTACTTCATATTAACAACTCATAAACAAATATATAGCACTTTAATCTCAGATAAGCACAAAACAACTTATAACAGCTCTTAGACAAACCAACTTCATTTTAATATGCAGCGGAATCATAACATTCAGCTTTATAAACAAATCTTCTTATTTAATCGGAAACAAATTCAAACATCATAGTACTTCTAAATATCCAATTTGGAACTCAACAACTAAAACATGAACAACATAGAAACAACAATATAGACAACCCCCCGAGTGCTACGTATCAGAGCGACACACCAACTGGATACGATGAACCTACAAACTTCCATAGTTATACTTGAGTACCTGCCCATTTCCCACGGTAGGGGAAACATCAGCAGAAGGGGTGAGATATCAAACATTATAAAGGAAAGTATGATAATATATATAGCAAAGATAAAATCATACACAATTCACCACTTCTCAATATAAGCAATTTGCATCACAACAATAATGTTAACTATCAACTATAACAATGTATTCAAGTTTACAAGTATGTCATTCAAGCACATAATAACATATACTTCATAATCACAACGTAAATTAATACAACTATCAACAATGGCAAAACATGGTTCATATATTCCACATATATACATATATCATTAATACATATATATATATATATATATATATATATATATATATTTGCATTCTCATCATATACGTTTCATTTACATATATCACAAAAATCATGTATCAAACATCACCAAATTTAATTATCACATCTCATGCACACATAACAATCACCTAAACACATAATTACATATATTCAAACATCACATAACTCCAATGTAACTCAATGCAAGACATGTGACTCTATGCATGTGGTACCCAATATGGACCCAAAGTTCCACCGCTTCCGATTCATATAGAATCTAGCCACGCTTCAGATCCGGACAAGACCAAAGCCACCAAATGTAAACATATAGTTTACTGCTTTCCGATTCACTCTAGAATCCAAGCCACGCTTGTGTTTCAAAGCAATTCCACCTATGTTTCAAGGCACACTATGATATGAATGTACGTACCATCTCACAAATATATGCAATTAAGATCATCTTTACCATCTTAACTTTCCACATATCACAATAATTCAACTCTATGAATTATCCACCAATTGTACACAACATTCACAACACACATACATCATTCACATATGGGAGGCCAATTAATCAATTACGATTCACACAATCCAATTAACACTAGTAATCATACTATCTCATGTTAATTCTCATTTTTGTCAATTATACATGAACACACATTTTAAACATCAAGCAATTAATCATTAGAATTAATGCTAACCAACTAACCATAAAGAATCAATATCAAAACAACATCATTGGCATGCCAATATATATTTCTCAACATACATATTCAAGCCAAAACACAATTACAAACAATTTCTCAAAATACTATAATTTACCGATAAACCGAATAATTGGTCCAAGTCCAAGTATATTCCAATCACATAGACTTATTGGAATCAATTCAACTAATAATTTAACTATCCAATTGATAATTAAACTATATTAATTTCAATTCAACTATTATATTTCTATTCCATTATTTTCCAATTCTATAACAAAACCCATTATTTCACTATCAATGGTTTAGTCACAACAAACATAACAATCTAATACACATAGATTATCAATTGCACACAACTTATCACATTTATATCATCACATTCCAACAAATCATCAAATACCCAAAATTGCAACATAGAAGAACATGGATATCAAAGTATAGAATTAAACCCACTATAACATACTATCATACAACCTTTTAGCATGAAAGAACCCCACCCTTACCTTGGCAAATATGAACTCTTTCACCATAGCTCTAAGCTTTTCTCCAAAATAAATCCTTCAAACATAATTTGGAGACACACCTAAAAACCAGTTCGGAAATTAGCTTATCAGACAAACTTAAAACCCTCAAAATCAAAATCGCTCCGGTAAAAACTTACCTCTATGAGTCAGGAACGTTGTGTCAAAACCACGCGACGATCCAACGGTTGGATTGAGAGATACATCAATTTTGCTAAGGTGACTCAATGCTGAAACTTGCTGCGAAAATGAGGTTTCTTCTAGCTTTTCTCTTCCACCATTGTTCTCTTCCCTTTTGCCTCTTTTCTCTTCTTTCTATCTTTTCCGCAAATGAAAATAGTAACCTCTAAAACCCTAACCTTCTCTTACTATCTCACTTATGTCAATTGGGCTTAACCCACCAATTCATCCATTATGTTTCTATCACTTAGGCCCATTTAGTTATATCTCTCTAATAGCTCAATTAAGTCAAACAACACAAACACTCACATAATTAAATACTTAAATAATTATTATATCACATAATAACTAAATAAATAAGTTATTATTAAAAACACCAAACAATATAATTACTAATATAATTAATAAAATATTAATAAAAATCGGGATGTTATATCAACCACCACCACCGGACCAAGAGGGACATGAAGATGCTGAAGCCTAGTGTTCTCCTTTTTCATGCATAGACCATTTATCAAATTTCATGAACATTTTTATTGCTTTTATGAATTTATTTTATGTTGTGCTGAACATAATTCTACCATTCTTTGTGTTTGTGTGAGGATTTGAATTGAGCTAGGTGATCATTACGCGTTTAGCTATTTATGTTATGTTGCCATCTTTTTCATATATAAAGGGGGAGCGTATAGAAAGGGGGAGCAAGCACTTCATTTAAGCAACGTCTCGACAAAGATTCACAATTTTTGCCATCATCAAAAAGGGGGAGTATGTGAGGGCGATGGTGTAGTTTTCATGATGTCAAAACACTGTGAATCAACTACAACTTAAGTGGAATCATAGAAACCAAGCAAATGCAACAAAGACAAGTATTTTTGGCTACAAGACACTAACAGGTCGACTCATAGACACTATAGGCCGACCTACTGCAAGCATTTTCCGAAAAATTCTATGTAAGGGCTGAATGCGTCGACGCATTACATGCATAGGTCGAAGCTTGGAACTTTGGTGTAATCTTGGGTATGCACACGCTGACTCTTCAAGTCGACGCATCAACTTTGGGTGATTCAAGTGCAAGAGCAAAATGCGTCGATGCATTGATGGAATAGGTCGACGCATAGCATTTTGAGGAACTCACGGGAATGCGCATGCCGACCCTTCAGGTCGACGCAAGTGTCATACTTTTCTTATTTTGTGCAATACCTTCTACAGATCGACCTGTGCATGGGAACAGGTCGACTGGTCGCTTCTCAAACTGGTTTTTGCTGTTTTCAAATTGCCCTATGCATTGCGTGTGGTATAAATATTCAAATGATCATTATCAAGCATTTTAACAAGAAACGTGAAAGATATACTCAAGCTTCTTCTCATCTTCAACCTTTCTCTCATTGATCGAAAATCACACATAATCATCTTTTTTGATCGGACTACGGAATGTGTGTTAATAAAGTTTGACGGTAGACATTTTTCTTGTTCGAGATTCGACGGTAGACATTTATCTTGTTCGAGTGAAGATTGTTGAGGGTGTTTCTTGTATAAAACCTTAGGGTTTTTCCTTCTTCATCAAAGATTTTGTTTGAAGGTTTTTAACGATCGATTTTCTTTGGAAATCAATTCAGGCGTGCATAAGGGATTGAGGGATTGAAGATTCGCTCAACAAACTTGCTACAACCGGAGGATTGAGAAAAGAACGATCGAGGTCTTGATCGGTGAAGATCATTGACATTGACTTGATTCAACTTGAATCAAGGGGAGGATCGAATTGTATTCAATTTTACTGCATGTGTGTAGTTGGTGATTGGTACTTTCTATCCTTGTTAAACATTTTACAATCAAATAAAACATTCCTAATTTCATTTGAAATTAGGGGCAGACGTTCTCATGTGAGGACGATAGAGGAACTTCCTTAACAAATCTCGTGTTCCTTATCGCTTTTACTTTTATCTCATTTCTATTTGTTTTCGTTTATTTCCATTGTTGAGAAAAAACTAAGGTTTGGTAAATATCGATCACCAAGTGTTCGATAAAATTACTCAATCAATTTTTTGTTAAAATTTTAGAGAAAACATTCATTGTGAGTAATATATCATCTAGTGTGCAATTAAAACAATTGATATATTCGTTAAAACGTAATTCATTATTCGACATTTTTCATTCGTTCGGTTTAGTGCACATATCCGGTCCCCGCTAACGTAATCGCTCTTAAACGATTAAGTGATTCAGGGAAGTCACGTTTCAAAAGCTAAAATTTTCTTAAGTCGGAAAATGGTGGTCTATTCACCCCCCTCTAGACCATTCCTATCGTCTAACAGGGATTACCTACACTACCTTTGTCGAGTATAACACCCTTGTTGTTATCACCATAGGTCACAAATCCTTTCTTCTTAGCCATAAAGTCATAGAATAAAGATAAGTCACCCGTCATATGTCTTGAGCATCCGCTATCTAGAAACCATCTTCTCTCGGATGGCTCAAGACATTCCACCTACAAATTTAAACAAGGGAAATAGGTACCCAATTTTCATTGGGTCCTTGTGTGTGAGTGTCGCCCACGGTTTTTTATATCCCTCGTGAGAGAGATACAAACTGACTCTTCTTTTATTTTTTGAGTTTTGAAAATCAGAGAGTCGCCACCGACTTTTATTTTATCCAATTAAGGAAAGGTTTATAAAAGAAACAAAAAAAGACCTTTAAGAGATTTTGGGTTCGGGGGTAGGTTATACAAAGGGAAGGTATTAGCACCGCTTTGTATCCATGGTTATCCATGGGCTCTTAATTGCTTAGCTCACTTGTTTTGAATCATTTGTCTTGCCTTGAAATGCTTGTATGTGGTTTTAAAATACCTTTGTAAATTGGCTTTTTAATGATCCTGGTGCGGATGTATACAAAGTGTTTTATCTTTCGAAAGATGCTTTGGTAAAAAGAGCTTTAACTTTGTAATGATCCTTGTTTGGATATATACCAAGTATTGTCTTTTTTTTTTTTATGAAAGTTTCATTTTGAAAAACAATGATATATGAGACATTTGTTGTTTTGATTTGAGCAAGCAATTAGGAGATCTACCCTAAGTTTATAAGGTCCTTTCCTATTTCTTTTAGAAAATTCTCCTTTTACCGGATTTAAACAAAAGTTTGGATTTGCATTTGAAACAGTAGAATTTGATTTTGAAAAGAGTAACAGAGGGATTACCCTAAGAGGTGCAAGTGTGATTGTGTTTTTGATTCAGATATTTTTATCTTTGAAGTTAGTGACCTAACGCTTCAGCTTTTATCTTTGAAATACACGCAGTTTTATATGTACAGAATTTAAAATAATTGAAACTTAAAGAGAAAAATATTCTAAATATGTACAAAATTAGTCCATAATATATAAACTAAATTTAATAAAAAGAACCAATTTTTTCTGATTTTTTGATTGGTTGAAATAATTAAAAAGCAAATATATAAATATATACTAATTAATTAAAGAAAATATTTTAATTATTAAGAAAAATAAAATATTTTTGTGTAAAAAAATAATAGATTATTTTATAAACCTAAAAATATTTTTATTATATTTTTTTGATTTTTTAAACTATTTTGAATTAATTTTAGAAGTAAATAAAATAAATTAGAAAAACATATTAATTAATGATCTGGTGTGGTTAATAGGAAAGTCTATGGTAAGGATGAGCGTTCAGGCACGTTGGATGGGGGAATTAATGAGATCAGATGGCCTGGAAGCGAAGGAGCATGGCACGTGTATCACCTGCAAAGCACTGAATCAGAGAAAAATTTAATTAAAACGCGCGCGCATACTGGCCAATAGGGAGAGGCCACGTCTTCATCTTCAACCTCTCGCCACCAGTTTTAACAGCGTTTTCTTAAAAAAAGCGCTGTAATAAGTGAGTCTCAAACCTGCAAAATAGCGAATAGGGGTAAACTCATGCAAAAAAAATTCGCGATCTATGAAGTCAACTAGCCTTGATCCACTGAGTTCAAATATGCCATTAGTTTTGTCTAATTTTGCCTCTAGCGAAAAATCCCAAATTTTAGCTTAAGAACCCTAAAATGGCATATTCTACAAACGGCCATTAAAACTC
Organism: Vicia villosa; assembly: GCF_029867415.1. NCBI lineage: Eukaryota > Viridiplantae > Streptophyta > Magnoliopsida > Fabales > Fabaceae > Vicia > Vicia villosa. Next base: position 163,928,301 of record NC_081183.1, read on the forward strand.
AATTAGAGCTCCAGAAACGACCAGAGCACCAATCTAAACACAAATATATGTCTACATCTTATTAAACATGCATGAATGATCAGATACGAGTTGATTTTTGTTTGAACAAACCGTGGCTTGTGTAGCTCGATTTGTAAGGTTTTGATGCTTAGAATTTATTTGGATAGGTTCAATGAAGTTCGGAGATGATGTTTGAATACTTAGTTTGGATTGAAACTAGCTGAAATTTAAAATTCGAATTCTAAATTTTCTTCAAAATTACAAGTTGTTACAAGAGTGGTATATGCATAGTATTGGTTCTGAACTTGTGTGTGTGTGTTACTAAAGTATCCTACTTCATTTATAAGCAATGAAGTGCTTCAAAACTAAGCTAAGAAGCATTGATGATCTTTATTGAACTTTTGAATTCTTTAATATAAAAAAGTTTGAATTATTGACCATGGCTTGATTTTTCTTCAACCTCTTGCTCTAGGCCTGCTTTGTACCTCTCTTGCTACAGAGTTGAATCATTCTTGGTTGCCTTAGCTTAAGAATCAAGCATTGCATCATTATCCTTCACCATTTCTTTTTCAATTTTACTTTAAATGTAATAAAATTAATCCAAAAAAGAAATAAAAATTCTATGGGCCTTAGGTTGGTCGTGGGAGGCAACTTAGCATTGTTAGAATCATGTTTGGATCATGGAAACTTGGCCCCTTTTGTAAAAAAAAACATTTTTGATCAATGTTGGTTTCATGCATTTTCCCAAAATATAGCCAATTTCAACAAGGCATAAATCCCTCAATTTTTATCATATGAAGGAGTTCTTGTACTTTTTAGAAACCTCAAGATGTCCTCTACAAGCTACTTTGGAAACTTTTTTCATTTGGAGAAGTTATCTTGATGTTATGGCCTTTGACAAAAAACCACTTTTTGTTGACTTTGAAAATGACCTGTAATGTCTGAGCTCATATTTTTAAAATGGTGAATCCAATGACCATGGGATCAATTGCATTTGAAAGATAATTGAATTTCCTTTAAAACAAGCTTTGGTTTGAATTTTTTGAATGAATGAGGAGAGAGTTATGGTCAGTCAAAGTTCAGTTGACTTTTTATGAGAAAACCCTAATTTTGAAACTTAGGGCTTTGTTGATTTTTGAGCCTTCCTTGATGAATTATGATTTACCGATAATAACCTTGAAAAATATTTAAGGCACAGAAAAATAAATATTTAATTGGCAGAAAAAACACAAAATATTATCTGGATAATTAAAGTACAGTACGACAGATAGTACGACATTTAATACTGACAGTACAAATATTACATAATATAATGAACAGTACGACAAATAAACGGTACATTATTTGAAAACAAAAGATACGACAAAATTTAAAAATGACGATTAAAAACCCATGCTATAAATAACAACATATAGATGATTGGGAGTGTAAACAACCCAGGTCCGCATTTTTCAGGACTGTGCAGACAGAAAAAGGACATGATCACCACCAAGACAGTGATGACCATAAGAAAACACGTATCCATCCACTTTGCCATTTTTGCCGGGGAAGAAGAGAAAATAAATATGAGGTATAAATTTGAGAGATGAGTTGAAATTTGATGTGAGAATTAATGGAAAAAATGAGACGTATTTATAGAGTGAAAAGAAAGATAGAGACGTTGGGGAATGAAGTGATTCCGTACAAAAAAGGAAAATTTGAGTGGTAGTAGGATTTGAAAGAAAGTGTATGGTAGGGTTTGAAAAAGAGAGATGTATAGAATAAAGTTAGGATTTGATTTGAAAGAAAGAGATTTGAAAAAAAGGAAGAGATTTTGAAAATAATAGAAGAGATTTTGAAAATAATAATAATATAGTACAAAAATTAGTGGGAAACAAAAACTAATAATAATTTAATTGTTACCAGTACAGTCTGAATCCCGGACTCTGTGCCTGCAAAATTTTATTCTGTACCAATTGCGTCAGTACTATTTATCTGCAAATAAATCTCAAATAAACAACGTGTGTGAAGTGATAAACAGTACTTGGCGTTTGTGTAAGAATAAATTCAACAGCTAACCAAAATACCGTATAAGAAAAATTCTAAAAACCGAGTATTCATAAAATCAGGATATTTGTGAAATAAAATCCAAGATTATATGAAACTCCCAATTTTAGACAAAAGTCTATGGTCTTCTTTTTTTGAAAAAGATGCGGGCAAATTTTGGGGTATAACAGTTGCCCGTATTCAATCTTCTTAAACCTGAAGAGACCATTTGGAATTTGAAGGTAGAAGAATGACTGAATATTTTAGATGCCCTGAAAATTTGCACTTACCTCCACAGGAAGTGATGTTGGAAATTGCATCTGAGTGTTGTCTGAGAAATGTTGTTGGCAGATCGAAACATTACCTGAGATGGGCTTTCAGACGCCATCTGGAAAATGTGTTGATGGTTTGTTCATCAGAATGAATCCATTGATTATATCTTGATGAAGGGTTTGAAAACCTCTGCGTTGACCGTTTCGGAACCATCTGAGGTTACTGCTTTAAGTCTTGGAGGCTGATCGTTACGGAAATGTCCAAAGTTTTTTCGCTTTAGATTTTGAAAGTTGATCTATGTGGAACCGTCTGAGGTATCAACTTTAGATCTTTGAAGTTTGATCGTTGGTGGAACCGTTCTAGGTATCCGCTTTGGATCTTGAAAATTGATCGTTATGGAACCGTCTGAGGTATCCGCTTTGGATCTTTGAAGATTGATCGTTGTGGGACCGTCTGATGTATCCGCTTTGGATCTTTGAAGATTGATCGTCTTAAGGAACCGTCAGAGGTATCAGCTTTAGATCTTTGATGGTAGATCATTAAGGAACCGTCCAAGGTATCAGCTTTAGATCTTTGATGGTAGATCATTAAGGAACCGTCCAAGGTATCGACTTAGATCTATGTTGCTTGTTTTGAGTTGATAGGCGATTTGGAAAGAGAGATCTCTTCAGAGTGAATCTTTGGCTTGATTATATCTGAGAGGAATGTTCGTCTGAATAGAATTCAGGGGAACACTGCATGTGACTGAAAACAACTTTTCTGAGGATATTCGTCCACCTGAAAAAAATCAAGTTAGTGACATGCAATGTTATGATGCATGTAATGTATATGTTGGGATTCTCAAACTAAATGAGAAATGTGCATGTTATGTATGCGTTTGTCATGAAACATTATATGCTGTGTATGAATATGCGTATGATGTATGATGTATGATGTATGGACATGACTTATGCAGTCTAGAGCGTATCAATCTTCTGGTTGGGAAAATAAATCCCTGTTTGTTATTTTGGAAGTGAAGGCATTGTGATCGTTGATGATCTTTGCTATCTTGTTCGAGTACACTTAGCTGGGGACCTTCTTTGCTGACCAGGGTGCTCTGTTGAGGGACCTTTGACTACCGCTTGGAGATGAAAGGTAATTTGAAAGTTCTGATTTTGATGCACCTTAAGAAAGATGCGTAATCCTCCGATGCACTATTTGACCAATCCTTGATGTGGAGGATCACACCTTCTGGGGATAGTGACCTTGAGTAGCCCTGCTGGGGAATAAGGTTTCTCGAATCACTTTGTTGGAAAGAAAAATCTCATTGAGGAATTTGCTGAGAAATGCATCTCTGTTGGTGATTCTTCTTCTGATGCTGGTTTCGGGATGATGTCCAGATGATTGGGACATTACCTGAATGCTATTCCTGTTTTTCTTATAAACATCAATCATATTCAAATGCATATGTTCATTCAAAATTATCATTGGGACGTTTACATATTCAAAACAAAAAAAGTGAAAACATTGATTTTGAGCATGAGCTGCATTGATTTTGAAAAAGAGCCATAATAGGCTGATTAGTACAAGGAGACAAAAATCCTAGTAGTAGGAAATTGTCATAAAGCTTTGAAAAGTATTTATAAAGAGAAATAGCTATGCGAAAACAATCCAGTCAAGTTTCAATTATGCTATTGCCAATTTGTCTTCGAGTATCTCATCCCTCACTTGTTGGAAGAAAGTGATTGGACTGATTGGTGCCTTTGATGTGTTGAATCTTAAAGGTGAGTAGGTAGTCAAACGGGACATAGTCGTACATTTTATTCCCTAACTTTTGCCTAGGTTGCCTTTTCAGGTTTTCAGCCTACCAGGATAATTATTATTTTTTAATCTCTAACTTTTGCCTGGATCGCCTTTTCGGGTTTTTAATCCACCGAGACGCTCATTTTTTTTTGCCTATGTCGCCCTTTCAGGTTATCAACTTAGCGAGCTTTTCTTTAAGCGAAATACTTTTTGACTATGTCCGCATTTACAGGGTGTGGGAAATCCTCGACATCCATAGTGGTAAGCAACATGGCTCCGTTGGAGAATACTTTCTTGATTACAAATGGTCCCTCATAAGTGGGAGTCCACTTGCCCCTAGGGTCACCTTGTGGTAAAATGATGCGTTTTACAACCAAATCACCGGTTTTATATGCCTGACTTTTGACTTTCTTGTTGAAGGCTTTGATCATATGCTTCTGGTACAATTGACCATGACAAATAGCTGCGAGCCTCTTTTCATCGATCAAGTTTATCTGGTCCAACCGAGTCTGAATTTCAATTGGAAGCACTGCCTCCATACCTTAGACTAAGGAGAATGGAGTTGCCCCTATTGAAGTACGCGCTGATGTGCAATAGCCATGAAGAGAAAAAGGTAACATCTCATGCCCGTATTTGTAGGTTACTGTCATCTTTTGTATGATCTTCTTGATGTTCTTACTAGAAGCTTCCACCGCGCCATTCATCTTTGGTCAATTTGGAGAGGAATTATGATGTTTGATCTGGAATTGTGTGCAGAGTTTAGTAATCATTCTGTTGTTTAAATTTGTGCCGTTGTCTGTGATGATCCTTTCAGGGATGCCATACCGACAAATGAGATTCTGCTTGATAAACCTGGCCACAACATTCTTGGTGACTGAAGCAAATGAAGCTGCTTCTACCCATTTGGTGAAGTAATCGATAGCGACCAGGATAAAACAATGTTTGTTGGAGGCAGTAGGCTTGATTTCTCCAATTATATCAATACCCCACATTGCAAAAGGCCAAGGAGCCGTCAGGTCGTTTAACGGGACTGGAGGTACATGTACTTTGTCGGCATATATATGGCATTTGTGATAGGTTCTGGAGTGACGATGGCAGTCTGTCTCCATGGTAGACCAGTAATAACCTGCTCTTAAGATCTTTTTAGCCATTGTATGTCCACTTGAATGAGTACCAAAAGCACCATCGTGTATGTCTTCCATAATCTGTTCAGCTTCCTTCTTGTTTACACAATGAAGCAAAGTCAAGGCATGGTTGCTGTCGCTACCGTGAAAAATGGAATCAGAGTCGCCACCAATATATTTATCCCATAAGGGAAAGGAATACCAGGAAACCTAACTCAGAATAAGAACAAGGTCTTTCGACCAGAGAATAGGGCACGGGAGTCGGTTACGCAAGGGGAAGGTGTTAGCACCCCTCACGCCCATCGTACTCGATGGTATCCACCTATGTTTGTTTCTATCTAAAGGGTGTATCTATGTCTAAACCTAAATGCGAATGCATGCAAAAGAAATACGGGGAAAAGAAGGAATTATTTACAAGTGTGCTCGCTTAGGCCCCGCGACCCAATGCCTACGTATCCCTTACAAGGAATCAGAGCGACCGTAGTTCGGCTCCATAGTTTCCATTTGTTTTGTGTTTTTTAGTTGAACAGCGGTTAAGGTCACAATCCACGATGCTCGACCTTTGGAGACTTATACGCCTACTTTTGGAATGGATTCAACATGTTCTTAAGAATGCCACGAGGGCGAGAGATAGAAGAGAGTTTGAGCGTTTCGAGGAAATCCCTAAAGCAAGGGAAACTCGAGTTACTCTATGGTTTGTGTTTTTTAGAAGTTGCGAACTTACGCCTGAATGGGACCCTAAAGCAAGGGAGATCCAAGCACTCGAACGTTCCCTAAAGCAAGGGGCGTTCAAGCTTCCATTCCCTTTTTAAGAATTTTCACTTTGATTATTAGTGTTTTAAGTGTTTTCTTTGTATTTTTTAAAGGGATTTTATTTCAAGTATTTATTAGGTGTTTTAGTGTTGAAAAGAAAAAGAATGAAATGGGGGGACTAACCTAATTTCTAAACCTAGAGTTGTTGTTATTCTAATCTAAGTCTAAGGTTAACATACTAAATTCTAAAAGGAGCATTAAAATGATATTAACAAGGTAGGCCAAAAATTTGGCCAAAACAAGTAACAAAATCACACGACAATTATACAAAAATAATATGGAAATGGTACAAAAGCAATTCAAGTACTAGTACAAAGTTAACCTAAAAAATACTATTATTTTTATGGGTTTTTTCATGAAGGAGAATTGAAAGGATTAATGTCAAAATTAACCTAGAATCTACTATTTTTATGAGTTTTTATTGAAAGCCAAAACTACCAAAGTAAAATCTACAATTTTTATGAATTTTTAGTATCAACAATCACCTAAAAATCTAACAAAATTTAAATGGTTTTTTACATGTCAATTTTATTATCTAAAAAAGAAAAGAACAAGACTATGTCAAGAAACCTAAATCTAACAAGAAAGGATGGGCTCAGGGGGGTGTATGTTGAATCAATGGTGCCATATAGAAACTGGGCGCTGTAGCTCAAGGGACAAGGCCCAAAGCTGGTTTTTGTTACAATCTTCAGTCCAACGTAAAAAAAAAAGGGTAATCGGGCCATGGGGATGTAGTGTTAACAGCAATTTCGTGCTAGGGCCCAACGGATTCAGAATTTAATAAGAGTAAAAAAAAAGAAATTAACATTTAATTAATAAAAATAAAAAGAAATTGAGAATTGGGAATTAGGGTTACTTGTTTGTGGCTTTTGGAGTTTCACGTTCTCCTTCCTCTCCATGTGAAACTCGCGGCGGCCAGAATTCAATCTCTCCGGCGAATACATCAGCTCACCACCACTAACCCCTAAACAATATGTATCTCTTCCTTTATCATCTCAATCCGTAGCAGTTCTCTCTCGATCTCACCCTCTCCGCTTTCGTCTCTCTCTCGTGAACTCGACGGCGAAGTCATACCTTCGAAGGAACTCAACACCGCGTCATCATCTCCTCCTCGAACCGATCAAATCAACCCCTCTCCGCCTCAAACTCATATCTTGATTCTTACTCCGTTCAAATTTCCTGCGTGATGCGATTGATATGGCAATTGATTGAGGATGTTGCGGTGAATAACGAATCCTGATGATGATATTGAAGGTGATAGTTGCTGGAGTCTTGTTGATGACGATGATGATTGAGATTGATGCGCAATGAAGAAGATGAAATTTCTTTGTTGATTTTCTGTTGCGATTTTCTTTGTGATTCTCGGTTTCTGTTTGCAGATTGAAGAATTGGTGGAGATGCTCTGGAGGTTACGTTATGGTGAGTTCCTTCTGCTACGTGATTCTTTTTGTGAATTCAAGAATTGTCAAGGATTCATGATGATCGAAAGTTGGCTTGAAGATGAAGGTTAACCAAAGCAAGATTGAATAAGTGAAGAAAAGGTGAAGAAGATTCAGTTCTCAGGTGCGTTTTTCTGAGTTCCTATTATGAACTTTCTCTTCTCTACGATTTCTGTTAACTTTCTAATTCTTTTCTTCTGCCATTGAAGAAGTGATGGAAGAAGATGAAGGGGATTGAAGTTGAAGAAGATGGACGGTGAGAGGGTGGAGGATGGAGGACATTGAGAGAGGTTCAGGTTGAAGAGTTTTTTTGGTGGAGATTTTCTGTTGGTGAATTGAAGAAGATGCTGAATGGGAGAGAAGGGGATTGAGAAAATGGTGGAGAGTGAGAAGTGAAGAAGAAGTGAAGAATGAGAGTCCAGAGCCTGCAATTGATGAAGGTGCCGACTTATATAGAGGTTCAGGGATGAGGTTTTCTGAGAAGGTTCGTTTCTATTCTCCACCTTTTTCTGTTAAATATCAGTTACTAATCTGTTATGAAGCGGTTAGAAGGTTAGTTAGGTGGTTAAGAGTTTGAGAATTGGTTAGGTAGTTACAAGTTGGTTAGAAGCTGTTAGTGTAGTTAGGGATACTGTTATGGATGTTTTTTCTGTTATGGAATTGGTTATCAAACTGTTAGGGGGTTAACTGCCTCTGTTAGGTTTAGAAGTTATGAATTCTGTTGGGTTAATTACATGGTGAAGTGAATCAGTTGAAATGTGTTTGGATTTCTGTTATGTGTCATTGCTGACTGAACTATCCCTTTTGTACTGGTTTAAGATGCCGGATATTTTGATTCTTTTTGGATATTTTGATTCTTTTTGGTGAAGGGTTAAAACACTTAGGAGGTGTTTGGTCTTGTTATTTCTTTTTCTATTATGCAGTATATATGTTGACATGGTGAATTAGTGCCTCTGAACTAGATGGATGGTTAACATGGTCTTCGTTTGGTGTGAATATTGGATTGTATGCTCATTATAGGTATTTCTTCGAGCTATCAATGGTCCATTTTGATCATGATGATGGTAATAATTTGATGGTGATGATGATATTATCCTGCAGGTGACGATGCGAATCTCTTGATGTGTAGCATGAAGACTCGGTGACGCTTTGGATTAATGTATGTTTCAACAGCTCGAAAGAAACATATGGTGCACCATGTAAACAATATGAAGCTGAATGAAGCTTTTGAAGATTTGAAGGAGAGCACGATTGGCCTTTGATTTGGGAAAACAATATGCAGAGCCAAGAGTTTATTTTTCTTTTTTCTCTTTTTCTCAACGTGCAGCCGAATGGAACTCTTATGTATGGGGATGACTATCTTTGTATTGCTGTAGGTTTTTTTTTCTTAGAAAATTTGTTTAACTTGTAGTCAACATGGATTTTCATGTAGCTTTTGGTTCTCTTTTGTGACAACTCATTATAATTGAATTCTTGGTATGATAATATTTGAATATGACATGCAAACTTGAAGTTTTAAATGGTGAAGATATGAAATTGTAACAGCTTCTCACCTAAACTCAAAATTAAACTTTGAACTTATCTTCCCATCAAATGTTCATTTAAGCATTCTTTCCACTTCAATTTCTCATTCAAGTACCCCTTTTCCTTTTGCCAACAATGATGAACCTTATGATGAACCTTGGATAAGATGGAAACCAAAATAAGCTCAACAAGGACTTTGGTCAAAGTTATCTTTTTTCTTAGCAAGTCACTTCTAACTTAGAAGTGACTTTAAAACACCGTAATTTTTTTTTATCAAACTCTTGCATCAAATCCAAAGCATATGTGTCTTGTAACATAGGTAGTCAGACGAACCAATCTCTTCTTTGATGATAAAACTCAGGTGAACCCTCAAATATTGAAATAGACTGTATAATGATCATAACAAAGCCCTAAAATCAACCTTGATGAAGATAGCACCGTTGTAGTCAGATGAGCAGAGATTTCTTAATGATCATGAACAAAAACCCTAATGCACAAACTATGATTGATCAAGGATCTAGTTGAGACAAGCTTAAGTTAAGATTAAAGCCCCAAAGCGATAGAGAACTCCACCATTCCAAGATCCTTGATCCTATGCCATATTATTAGTTAATGATGCATGATGTATGTTAATGTCCTAATGGAGATATGCAGATGAAATGTGCACGTGAATGGGGTATGAGGTCTGAACATGAATGTAAGATGAGGGCCAGTTGGGGAATAAATAAGTGGGCAAATTTTGGGGTGCAACAGCTGCCCCTATTCAATCTTCTTGAACCTGAGTGTACGAACGACACAAGTTCTAGACATGAGAGGTGAAAGTGGATTGAATACCCAAAAGTACCATCAAAATTTGCATTCTGTGGTAAAGCAAAGGTGTTGAATAGTATCAAAGGTGGACCAGACAAGTTGCTAACCTTAGTTAGACTTTGAAAAGATTGCTATCCTTAGATAGGCTTGAAAAGGAGAGTGCTAACCGTAGTTAGACTTGAAGAAGAGGCGACACCACCGTAGCGTGACTCCGCAAGGAAGAACCATCCTTAGACGACTCAACCAAATTGCTAACCTTAGTTAGACTTTGAAAAGAAGACACAACCGTAGCGTGACTCCACAAGGAAGAACCATCCTTAGACGACTCAACCAAATTGCTAACCTTAGTTAGACTTTGAAAAGAAGACACAACCGTAGCGTGACTCCACAAGGAAGAACCATCCTTAGACGACTCAACCAAATTGCTAACCTTAGTTAGACTTTGAAAAGAAGACACAACCGTAGCGTGACTCCACAAGGAAGAACCATCCTTAGACGACTCAACCAAATTGCTAACCTTAGTTAGACTTTGAAAAGAAGACACAACCGTAGCGTGACTCCACAAGGAAGAACCATCCTTAGACGACTCAACCAAATTGCTAACCTTAGTTAGACTTTGAAAAGAAGACACAACTGTAGCGTGACTCCACAAGGAAGAACCATCCTTAGATGACTCAACCAAATTGCTAACCTTAGTTAGACTTTGAAAAGAGGGTGCTAACCGTAGCTAGACTTTACAAGGAAGAACCATCCTTAGACGACTCAACCAAATTGCTAACCTTAGTTAGACTCTGAAAAGAGGGTGCTAACCGTAGCTAGACTCTAGAAAAAGAAGGTACTAACCTTAGTTAGACTTTATTGAACACGGCAAGTGGAAAACTGACCAATGAAACATGATCTTAATGAGGACTAACTTTGTATCCAATCCACCTTGGAGGAGGAGGACAAGACTTCTTCTGGGAATATATTATCTTGTGCCTTTAGAGCACATACAAACTTGGCTTATGCATTGATGCATGTTTGAATTTTCTTTACGTAATGCTCCATATTCATGGAAATGCTACGCTTTTTTGTAGATGCAATGTGAATGCAATGATTACTATATGTAGAAATAACGAGGGCCCTTTAAAAGATATTCCGCTGACTTGTCGATCGAGCTTCGTCTTTGACCTCGGGAGAGGTAAACACAAGGGAGAATCCCCTTAGTGTTGTGAACTCTGTGGAGATGTCAATAGACATTGGACTTTTACTTGCAAGATATACCTCTTCGTTGGCTTGAAGAATAACTTCTGACTTCTCACCATGTACCATTGCTTGGAGGATTTTTTACATGAAGAGATTCTCTCAATTTACCATGTCGGGGATGAGAAATCTTGATGAAGAACTCTTGTTGGGGGGATTGGAACAACTCCGAGGAGAACTAAACTCCTATACTGGGGAGAGAACAAATTTCAAGGAGAAATAAACTCCTATGCTCGGGGAGAGAACATATTTCCAGGAGAAATAAACTCCTATGCTCTGGGGGAGACTTTTCAAGGAGAAATAAACTCCTATGCTTGGGAAATGAATCGAACTCTTAGGAGAAATAAACTCCTATGCTTGGGGAGAGAGTAACTTGCTGGGGAAAAGCATTGTGATACTTCTCCACTATATGATGGCCAACCGCACCTTACAGGTGAATGACGGTTTCCTTAATATAAACCAAACGAGTATGCCCCAGGCTGCCTGACTTGTGGAGATATATGATTTAACGAAGATATTTGCCTCGAAAGGATCCTTACATCATAATTACTTGAGAAAATTCTGCCCCCAGCATATTCAAGCGTTTGAAATATTCTTTCTCTTGATTCACGGATCCTTGAAGAGATTTTTCGAATCTCGACGTAACTGACCCGGATTGAGTGAGCTTGAGAGATTCCTCGACGTCACTACTTCAGATTGATTGAAATCAAGAGAGAGATTCCTCGACTTGATTAACCCTGATTTGTTGAATTTGAGATGTCAAACCTTGACTTGCTTGCCCCAGATAGGATGAACTCACGAGAGAGATTCCTCGTCGTGACTGCCCCTAATTATGTACATCTTATCAGAATCCTCAAGTTTACTTCCCTTGAAGTCAACCAAACTATGGAAGCAACTTTATCATATTCAGTGGAGTCTTCAAACTCTTCCCCTCAAGGATACTTAATCAAAATGCATCTACTCAACCGAGTATTCAGACTTCTCCCCTCAGGGTAATCAATCAACGAAGGTATAAACTGATTATGCTCAATGGAGTCTTTTAGGCAACATGCCCCTTGATATATTAGTCTCTGGAATGATTTCTTTTTACCCTGAGGAGTTCTCAAGTCTCTTTTACTTTGACATGATCAAGCTCTTCGTGGATTCTCACAATGGAAACTTCCTTGATGTTTAAGCAAATGTTTTGTATGCAAAAGAATGTTAATTCTAAGAATAATAATTCTAATGCAAAGCCTATGCTAGTCTTGAAGTTTAAAAACTTTTTATGCAATGAAGTGGTCGCCTCTTGTGAATGAAATGCAAAGCGGGCATACAATACCAACATAAATATGTGTTACGCTTCATTGGGAGTCAGCTAAATGCTATCTCATGGGAGTGTATTTTCGAAATAAACCCTACTTCAATTAGGACTTTTAAGGGTTGTAACTTGGCATGGGTCAAGGTTTTCAGAAACAAAGGATTTTTAGGCTCAAAATTATTTGGTGCCCACCCCCTTCGTGATGTTCTCCACTCCTAAGTTCAATTAACTCAACATAAGTGCTCATCCCTCACAAGGAATTTTAAGATGGTTGAGGAATCAATGAGGTTTTTTTTTCCGGACATGGCAGTCGCTCACCTTTTATTCTTTTGATTCATTATCACACGACTTTGTTCTTGATTTTATTCCACCATCATTTTTCTCTTTATTGCTATTTTTCTTTTCTTTCATCACTTTTTTTCTTTCTTTTTTTTCATTTTTTTTTGAACAAGTCGTGTGACCTCGTATTGTCTTTGATTCGTTGGAAGTGATTGCGACTACCTCATTCCAAGATTGATGAAGAATTACCATTGTGGTATCGTCATCTTTTGACCTCTTCGTAGGTGAAGGATAATCACCACGGTTTTAACTTTCCTCAACCTTTTGAAGGATAACCATTGTTGTATCCTTAGATGCATACTTTTTGACGAGTTTTGAACACTCGATCGAGTTAAATGAACACTACCCTGCCCCAGGGTTAAAAATAAGGGTTTTTTCTGATCAGAAAAGAAACTCCTACTTCAAGGCTCAAAGGGGTTAACGAGGGTCTATCTCCCTTATATCTCCGGTGTTTGGGGATTTGAAACAATGCCTGTACATCCTCAGTAGGGTTTTATTCAAAAACACACAATTAGGTATTTTGCATTTTTTGTCATCATTCTCCCTCCGCTCGTTGCCTAAGCAAGAGATTAATAAAGTTGGTATCGTAATGCCAAAAACTTTTTTTTTGAGTGAAAACGAATGGATTACTTCAAGATAAACATAAACAATGCATTATGGTTTTCATTCAGAAATTAACAAATTTTACATGCTAGCAATGCTTAAACAAACAATGGAATGTTACCAATGAGAATGCAATAAAGAACTAAATGAATGCCATTGTTGAGGAGACTTGACTCCGTATGGACTTATTGCTCTTGAATGCTTTCTGCAATTTTGATACCCCATTGAGACTTCAATTTATGCAAGATCTCTTGGAGTGGATGTGGTTGTTCTGAAATCAACGAGGACTTGAATTCTGCTTTTGAATGTCCTACCACCCTCAGTTGAATGGCTAGGTGCCCCAGCATGGTAACCACCTAGCGTTATCATTTGTTCTTGCATGACACTTTAGATCACTTCTCAAAAGAAAACTTCGGTGAATTCACACAATAGTTGTACGTTTTGCATTAATTTAGGGATTCGAGCAATGCAAATGATGCAATACTCAAGATAGACAATGTCTTGCTTATCCCTCGGTCGGGAGCCCCAAATATAGATGCTAGGACAGTAATCACCATTACAAATGGAAGAAGCTAGTATGATCATCAAACTCAGGAGAGCTATATGTGGTGAAGAAGACCCAATACTCGAATCTTAACCAACTGAAATTCCCATAAACAGGGAAGCAACTTGAGCATGAGAAGCATTGTGTAGAACACTCTTGATTACCACATGGCAAAAGATTCTGACTGAGTCACCCAAGAATTTGTAGTTCATTAGGGATTCGAGCAATGCGAATGGCGCAATGCTCAAGATAGACAATGTCTTGCTTATCCCTCGATCGGGAGCCCCAAACAATTTCCACATATGTCCAAGTGATGATTACCACTTTGGCTTGCACGTCCAAGCTGATCAGAGATAAAATAAATGACCTTTACATCTCTTGACATCAAGAACTACGCACAATCCAACAATGTCTAACTCAAGGGAGTCACAATCTTTTATGGCTCTCAACCTTTTCTCCAATAAGTGGAACCTTTTTATTTTTATTTTTCAATAATCGGAAACTTGAAGACTTCAATTTCCAAATTGTTCTCATGATGTGAAGACTCCTTAACAGGAATAGGAACCTCAACAATAATTCAGACATTCTGATTCATAAGACTTTCTCATGGGTGAGATCAACATTTGCATTTGGCCTCTGAGGAACTTGTCTCAATTCTTCTTGTCAAAGAGAAAAGGCTTGAATAACCTCCATACACTGATTCATGTCAGTCTCCATTTCTGTTCTCATCTCATTTAAAACCCACAGAGTTATTCCAATATCAATATTTGAGAACTTAACGGTGAGAAGTCAATTGTGTTGCTGAAGTCAGAATTTGAGTAGAAAGGGCCCCCACGAGTTTCTGAGAGATCTATGAAATGCATGATGGTATGAATGCATGTTTCATTTCCAAGGGATCCTAAAGTCTTTTCATCAACTTTTGTTTCTCTTTTATTCTCCTTTTTTTTTTGCATATAGTATCTTTTCTTTTTCCTTTTTTTCATCTTTTTTGTTTTTCTACTCCTTTCGTTTCCTCTTTCTTTTCCTTTTTTTTTTAGAATCAGACTTTAGGATCCCCCACAAATGACATGGATGAAGGAATGATGTTATGCGATGCAAAGTGCATGGGATCAAGGTCCATATAATCTTAGTAGCCACCACACAATCCTCTGAATAACTGATGCAAAACCTCTGTACAGGCCAGATGTCACAAGATCAAAGGTTTGACGCCTTTTTGAAATACCAGAATATCAAGCACCATGAGAACAAACCAAATAAAGGTCCGACCTCAAATATGAAGAGCCAAAGGTATGTAGGAGCCAAGGTTTCCTGTCCCACCCCAACCTCACGGGTATGAATTCTAGACACGGACAGGTGGTCCCTAATGGTCACTAGGGTTTACAGTTCCCATGGGGTACAAAGTGTTTGAGGCAGCAAGGGTGCCAGACACAGTGTTCCATGAAAGAACCTCGCCCAGTTGTGGTACCCCATGTTGAACTCGATCGTAGCAAGGGCCACGGGAGTCAACATGAGCATCCACGCTAATCCTATGTGTCAATGGCCTGGGTAGTGGGCCTTTTACCTCACACAAACCCCCCACCTGCAAAACAGAACAGAAGACCCCAAGGAACACAAAATATAATCCATATGCATGATGTGCAAGCAGAAATAAACATGACATGCAAGCAGAAAATAAACATGCAAATATATATACAAGATAAAAACAAATAAACACCCAATAAAATAAAACAAACAAAGGCTAGGATCGACTTGCTTAGGTAGTCCCCAGCAAAGTCGCCAGCTGTCGCTACCGCGAAAAATGGAATCAGAGTCGCCACCAATATATTTATCCCATAAGGGAAAGGAATACTAGGAAACCTAACTCAGAATAAGAACAAGGTCTTTCGACCAGAGAATAGGGCACGGGAGTCGGTTACGCAAGGGGAAGGTGTTAGCACCCCTCACGCCCATCGTACTCGATGGTATCCACCTATGTTTGTTTCTATCTAAAGGGTGTATCTATGTCTAAACCTAAATGCGAATGCATGCAAAAGAAATACGGGGAAAAGAAGGAATTATTTACAAGTGTGCTCGCTTAGGCCCCGCGACCCAATGCCTACGTATCCCTTACAAGGAATCAGAGCGACCGTAGTTCGGCTCCATAGTTTCCACTTGTTTTGTGTTTTTTAGTTGAACAGCGGTTAAGGTCACAATCCACGATGCTCGACCTTTGGAGACTTATACGCCTACTTTTGGAATGGATTCAACATGTTCTTAAGAATGCCACGAGGGCGAGAGATAGAAGAGAGTTTGAGCGTTTCGAGGAAATCCCTAAAGCAAGGGAAACTCGAGTTACTCTATGGTTTGTGTTTTTTAGAAGTTGGGAACTTACGCCTGAATGGGACCCTAAAGCAAGGGAGATCCAAGCACTCGAACGTTCCTTAAAGAAAGGGGCGTTCAAGCTTCCATTCCCTTTTTAAGAATTTTCACTTTGATTATTAGTGTTTTAAGTGTTTTCTTTGTATTTTTTAAAGGGATTTTATTTCAAGTATTTATTAGGTGTTTTAGTGTTGAAAAGAAAAAGAATGAAATGGGGGTACTAACCTAATTTCTAAACCTAGAGTTGTTGTTATTCTAATCTAAGTCTAAGGTTAACATACTAAATTCTAAAAGGAGCATTAAAATGATATTAACAAGGTAGGCCAAAAATATGGCCAAAACAAGTAACAAAATCACACGACAATTATACAAAAATAACATGGAAATGGTACAAAAGCAATTCAAGTACTAGTACAAAGTTAACCTAAAAAATACTATTATTTTTATGGGTTTTTTCATGAAGGAGAATTGAAAGGATTAATGTCAAAATTAACCTAAAATCTACTATTTTTATGAGTTTTTATTGAAAGCCAAAACTACCAAAGTAAAATCTACAATTTTTATGAATTTTTAGTATCAACAATCACCTAAAAATCTAACAAAATTTAAATGGTTTTTTACATGTCAATTTTATTATCTAAAAAAGAAAAGAACAAGACTATGTCAAGAAACCTAAATCTAACATGAAAGGATGGGCTCAGGGGGGTTTATGTTGAATCAATGGTGCCATATAGAAACTGGGCGCTGTAGCTCAAGGGACAAGGCCCAAAGCTGGTTTTTGTTACAATCTTCAGTCCAGCGTAAAAAAAAAAAGGGTAATCGGGCCATGGGGATGTAGTGTTAACAGCAATTTCGTGCTAGGGCCCAACGGATTCAGAATTTAATAAGAGTAAAAAAAAAAGAAATTAACATTTAATTAATAAAAATAAAAAGAAATTGAGAATTGGGAATTAGGGTTACTTGTTTGTGGCTTTTGGAGTTTCACGTTCTCCTTCCTCTCCATGTGAAACTCGCGGCGGCCGGAATTCAATCTCTCCGGCGAATACATCAGCTCACCACCACTAACCCCCAAACAATATGTATCTCTTCCTTAATCATCTCAATCCGTAGCAGTTCTCTCTCGATCTCACCCTCTCCGCTTTCGTCTCTCTCTCGTGAACTCGACGGCGAAGTCATACCTTCGAAGGAACTTAACACCGCGTCATCATCTCCTCTTCGAACTGATCAAATCAACCCCTCTCCGCCTCAAACTCATATCTTGATTCTCACTCCGTTCAAATTTCCTGCGTGATGCGATTGATATGGCAATTGATTGAGGATGTTGCGGTGAATAACGAATCCTGATGATGATATTGAAGGTGATAGTTGCTGGAGTCTTGTTGATAACGATGATGATTGAGATTGATGCGCAATGAAGAAGATGAAATTTCTTTGTTGATTTTCTGTTGCGATTTTCTTTGTGATTCTCGGTTTCTGTTTGCAGATTGAAGAATTGGTGGAGATGCTCTGGAGGTTACGTTATGGTGAGTTCCTTCTGCTACGTGATTCTTTTTGTGAATTCAAGAATTGTCAAGGATTCATGATGATCGAAAGTTGGCTTGAAGATGAAGGTTAATCAAAGCAAGATTGAATAAGTGAAGAAAAGGTGAAGAAGATTCAGTTCTCAGGTGCGTTTTTCTGAGTTCCTATTATGAACTTTCTCTTCTCTCCGATTTCTGTTAACTTTCTAATTCTTTTCTTCTGCCATTGAAGAAGTGATGGAAGAAGATGAAGGGGATTGAATTTGAAGAAGATGGACGGTGAGAGGGTGGAGGATGGAGGACATTGAGAGAGGTTCAGGTTGAAGAGTTTTTTTGGTGGAGATTTTCTGTTGGTGAATTGAAGAAGATGCTGAATGGGAGAGAAGGGGATTGAGAAAATGGTGGAGAGTGAGAAGTGAAGAAGAAGTGAAGAATGAGAGTCCAGAGCCTGCAATTGATGAAGGTGCCGACTTATATAGAGGTTCAGGGAAGAGGTTTTCTGAGAAGGTTCGTTTCTATTCTCCACCTTTTTCTGTTAAATATCAGTTACTAATCTGTTATGAAGCGGTTAGAAGGTTAGTTAGGTGGTTAAGAGTTTGAGAATTGGTTAGGTAGTTACAAGTTGGTTAGAAGCTGTTAGTGTAGTTAGGGATACTGTTATGGATGTTTTTTCTGTTATGGAATTGGTTATCAAACTGTTAGGGGGTTAACTGCCTCTGTTAGGTTTAGAAGTTATGAATTCTGTTGGGTTAATTACATGGTGAAGTGAATCAGTTAAAATGTGTTTGGATTTCTGTTATGTGTCATTGCTGACTGAACTATCCCTTTTGTACTGGTTTAAGATGCCGGATATTTTGATTCTTTTTGGATATTTTGATTCTTTTTGGTGAAGGGTTAAAACAGTTAGGAGGTGTTTGGTCTTGTTATTTCTTTTTCTATTATGCAGTATATATGTTGACATGGTGAATTAGTGCCTCTGAACTAGATGGATGGTTAACATGGTCTTCGTTTGGTGTGAATATTGGATTGTATGCTCATTATAGGTATTTCTTCGAGCTATCAATGGTCCATTTTGATCATGATGATGGTAATAATTTGATGGTGATGATGATATTATCCTGCAGGTGACGATGCGAATCTCTTGATGTGTAGCATGAAGACTCGGTGACGCTTTGGATTAATGTAGGTTTCAATAGCTCGAAAGAAACATATGGTGCACCATGTAAACAATATGAAGCTGAATGAAGCTTTTGAAGATTTGAAGGAGAGCACGATTGGCCTTTGATTTGGGAAAACAATATGCAGAGCCAAGAGTTTATTTTTCTTTTTTCTCTTTTTCTCAACGTGCAGCCGAATGGAACTCTTATGTATGGGGATGACTATCTTTGTATTGCTGTAGGTTTTTTTTTCTTAGAAAATTTGTTTAACTTGTAGTCAACATGGATTTTCATGTAGCTTTTGGTTCTCTTTTGTGACAGCTCATTATAATTGAATTCTTGGTATGATAATATTTGAATATGACATGCAAACTTGAAGTTTTAAATGGTGAAGATATGAAATTGTAACAGCTTCTCACCTAAACTCAAAATTAAACTTTGAACTTATCTTCCCATCAAATGTTCATTCAAGCATTCTTTCCACTTCAATTTCTCATTCAAGTACCCCTTTTCCTTTTGCCAACAATGATGAACCTTATGATGAACCTTGGATAAGATGGAAACCAAAATAAGATCAACAAGGACTTTGGTCAAAGTTATCTTTTTTCTTAGCAAGTCACTTCTAACTTAGAAGTGACTTTAAAACACCGTAATTTTTTTTTATCAAACTCTTGCATCAAATCCAAAGCATATATGTCTTGTAACATAGGTAGTCAGACGGACCAATCTCTGCTTTGATGATAAAACTCAGGTGAACCCTCAAATATTGAAATAGACTGTATAATGATCATAACAAAGCCCTAAAATCAACCTTGATGAAGATAGCACCGTTGTAGTCAGATGAGCAGAGATTTCTTAATGATCATGAACAAAAACCCTAATGCACAAACTATGATTGATCAAAGATCTAGTTGAGACAAGCTTAAGTTAAGATTAAAGCCCCAAAGCGATAGAGAACTCCACCATTCCAAGATCCTTGATCCTATGCCATATTATTAGTTAATGATGCATGATGTATGTTAATGTCCTAATGGAGATATGCAGATGAAATGTGCACGTGAATGGGGTATGAGGTATGAACATGAATGTAAGATGAGGGCCAGTTGGGGAATAAATAAGTGGGCAAATTTTGGGGTGCAACAGTTGCGTTTGTACAGGATTCCATTACTTAGAAAGAATTTAGCAGCAAATCTTCTTAGAAACTTTCTATTGTTAATGGATACTCCTTCAGGGTACTCCTGAGCTTCGAGATATCTTTTTACTTCATGGAACCATGGTTTTTCTTCCACTCCTTCGGTATTTATCTCATTGCAATAGGTTGGTTCATCTCGTCTGTAAATGGTGATCATCGGCGCCTCATTGTCCCACCTGACTTTGAACATAGATGACATGGTAGCTAGAGCATCAGCTAGTTGATTTTCTTCGTGCGGGATGTGTTCAAAAGTTATTTCTTCAAAGTAAGGAATCAAACTCAGCACATATTCTTTGTAAGGAATTAGATTCGGGTGCTTCGTGTCCCATTCCTCTTTGACTTGATAAATTACAAGCGCCGAGTCTCCGTAGACCTCCAGGAACTTGATTCTTAGATCGATTGCAGCTTTGAGACCCAGAATACATGCTTCATACTCGGCTATATTGTTAGTGCAGTTGAAGCATAATCTGGAAGTGAATGGTGTATGTCCTCCTGCAGGAGAAATGATCACAGCTTCGATGCCATTGCCAAGTGCATTAGAAGCTCCATCAAAAACCATAGTCCATCGGGATCCTGGCTCGGGTCCTTCCTCTGGTCCTGGTTGTTCATAGTCAGTAACTAGCATAATGTCTTCATCTGGGAAGTCAAAGTTTAACGCTTGATAATCATCCACTTCTTGATGAGCCAGATGATCAGCTACCAAACTTCCTTTGATCGCCTTTTGTGAAGTGTACTGGATGTCATACTCTGTTAAGATCATTTGCCATCTTGCTATTCTTCTAGAGAGAGCAGGTTTTTCAAACACATACTTGATAGGATCCATTTTGGAGATCAGGAAAGTGGTATGGTTTAGCATATACAGTCTTAGTCGGCGAGCCGCCCATGCTAGGGCAGAACAAGTTTTCTCGAGCAGTGAGTATCTTGTTTCACAATCGGTAAACTTTTTGCTAAGATAGTAGATTGCATGCTCCTTTCGGCCAGACTCGTCATGTTGCCCTAGTACACACCCCATTGAATCTTCTAACACTGTTAGGTACATTATCAGAGGTCTTCCTTCCACTGGTGGTAACAAGATTGGCGGTTTTGGAGATATTCTTTGATTTTATCAAAGGCTAATTGGCATTTGTCATTCCATCTTTCCACTTGATCTTTCTTCAACAGTTTGAAGATTGGCACAGAAGTAGTAGTCATATGGGCAATAAATCTGGCTATGTAATTCAGACGTCCCAAGAATCCTCTGACCTGTTTCTCTGTACGGGGTATGTGCATTTCTTGAATGGCTTTGACCTTGTTAGGATCAACCTCAATACCTTTGCTGCTGACGATGAAACCTAAGAGTTTACCGGATCTTAATCCAAAGGTACAACTTGTTCGGATTCAGTCGCAACATGTACTTCTTGAGTCTGTCAAACAGCTTGTGCAGATGACCCAGATGTTCTTCTTCGGTGTTGGAATTTGCAATCATATCATCCACGTAAACCTCTATTTCTTGATGAATCATATCATGTAACAGAGCTACCATTGTGCGTTGATAGGTTGCTCCTGCATTCTTTAAACCAAAGGGCATTACTTTGTAACAAAAGGTTCCCCAGGATGTTGTGAAGGTTGTTTTTTCCATGTCTTCGGGTGCCATCTTGATTTAATTGTACCTTGAGAATCCATCCATAAAGGAGAATACCTTGCATTGTGCAGTATTGTCAACTAGTACATCGATGTGAGGTAAAGGGAAATCATCTTTGGGGCTTGCCCGATTCAGATCTCTGTAGTCTACACACATTCTGACTTTCCCGTCCTTTTTAGGCACAGGAACTATGTTAGCTATCCAAGGAGGATAACTCACAACTTTTAGAAAGCCAACATTGAATTGCTTCTCAACCTCGTCTTTGATCTTCTTTGACATATCGGGTCCACTCCTCCGCAGTTTCTGCTTAACTGGAGTGCTACCTTCTTTGATCGGCAGGCGATGAACCATAATATCCGTGTCAAGGCCGGGCATATCTTCATAGGACCAGGCGAATATCTCAACATAGTCTTGTAACATTTGAATCAGTCTTTGCTTGACACTGTCTTCTAGATCAGCCCCTATCTTGGCTTCTTTCTTTTCTTCGTTACTGCCCAAGTTGATAATTTCAATTGGTTCTTCATGCGGCTGTATATTCTTTTATTCTTGTTCTAACAGCCTTGCAAGTTCCCTTGGTACTTCACAATCTTCCTCACTTTCGTCCTCAGTTTGGTAGATCGGATTTTCAAAGTCATGACTGGCAATAGCAGAATCGTTATCAACAGGATCCAAACTGAATGTGAATCTGCATTTATTATATGGGTGTGTGTAAGAACACATAGATATTTGAAAATGAATAAAGCAAATAAAGAAAAAGGATCACAAAATCTGAATATGCAAACGTCCCATGATTTTATTGAATGAACATGATCATGGAATGACAAACCCTTATAAAAAGGACCAGTGTGCTTCGAGCAAGGCACCTGGCTTTTAAGTTCATGGTTCGATAGTACAGGAACCATTTTTATCTTTGAACATATAAACAACGAAAACAGGAAATTGCATTTACTCCTGATCAAAGGAGATCACATCCTCAGCTTCCCAGTTGTTCAATCCATTGTTGTGAGCAGGGAGTATCCAACTACTCCAGTTGCAGTTGTCTTCTTCGTCTTCCAAAACATTGATTTCTTTGGTGGGGAAATGAGTTGTTGATCCTTCGCGATAAGCAAGATACTCTGCTGGATACGAGAGCCCAGGCTGAGATACTTCTGTTGGCTGAGCGAGATACCCGATAAGATCGTCCCATCCGATTGGAATGATGTCTTCAAGGGAGACTTGTGCATTCTGGGGGGCAGTGTATTGTGCCAGGAAATCATTCTCATTATTTGGTGTTTCCCAGACTTCTTTAGGAGCGTCAGGGCTTGTGAATGTCATATTGTCTTCAAAATGGATGTCCCATCCAGTTGGGGTGATGTCTTCAATAGCGATTTGCGAGCTCAGGGGAGCAGAATACTTCACCATAAATTCATACTTGCCACTAGGTTCTCCTAGTGTAGCCCAGACTTCTTTTGGACTAGGTGGACTTTGGTATTGCTTAGTGATGGAACTTGTGAAACTTTTGCAATCTTCAAACTGATCACCCCATCTAGTTGGGGTAATGTCTTCCATGACGATAAAAGAACTCTGAGGTGTAGTATACTTTACTAGAAAATCATACCCGCCGCTTGGTTCTCCCAAAGTATCCCAAACTTCTGTGGAAACAGGTGGAACTTCATTTGGATATTGTTGGATAATATGGTTCAAAAACACTCCATCGTCTTCAATAGCATTCACTCCTTGGCTGATGAAATGTGACATTAATCCTCCAGAACGAGGACTTTGATCACTCTTCTGATTTCCATTAGCATAGCCCAGACCTAGCTTATCGAACTTGTAAGGCACATCAAGGAGTTGCCCCCATACTGTGCAACCACCTTCTTCGATCACAGCTTTAGCATCTTTGAGAGAAGCCATAGTTGGAGTTATTTTTGTAGCAGGAGTAGCAGAAATATGTTTGGCAGTAGAGACATCTGGAGAGACCACCTCAAAAGATTGGCAGGGAGTTTCGATGAATTTTCCATCCATCTCAACATACTTGGAGTTACTCAGGTGACTAACCACATATTCTTCTTCGCCATAAACTGTGACGACCTTGCCTTTTACCGGATACTTTAACTTCTGATGAAGGGTAGAAGTTACAGCATTTGCCCCATGTATCCATGGGCGTCCTAGTAAACAGGAATATGATGGGTGAATTTCCATTACGTAAAAGGTAGAATCAAAGATCTGAGAGCCCACTCTGATTGGGAGCTTCACTTTTCCGTACACTGTTCTTGTTGACCCGTCGAAAGCTCTTACCACAACATCGCTTGGTTGCAACACAACTCCTTCGAAGTCACGTTTTTCCAGTACTCCTTTTGGCAACACGTTCAAAGAGGAACCGTTATCTACCAGCACTTGAGACAGAGTGGTGCCGTTACATTCAATAGAGATGTGCAGGGCTTTATTGTGATTTTTCCCACTAGGAGTTAAATCAGCATCAGAGAAACCGAGACCATTATTCACTATTAGATTGGCAACACAATTTTTGAATTGATCGACTGAAATCTCCTGTGGTACATGTGCAGCTTTCGGGAACTTCATCAGGGCCTTGGCATAAGCTTATGAATACTTTAGCAGAGACAGCATTGAGATTTTTGAAGCAGTGTGCCCTAGTTGTTCGACAATATTGTAATCACTTTTGCAGATGATTTTCAATATTTCCTCCATTTCTTGTTTCGACGGATCTTCAACAGTGACTTCCACCGGTACTTGAACTGGTTCAACTAGCGGTTCCTTGCCTCGAGCGTTGATATCTTGATTAGGAACTGGGACCTGGACTGGATTAGTAGCAATATTTGGAGAAATTTCTGGTGAAAATATCCTTCCACTTCTCATAATCGTACTAGTACCCACAATATTATCAATAGTTGGAGTAGTGAAATTCATGGCCTCTTCAGTCAAGGTATCTTGCTTAACTCCATGGACATAAACATTAGTGTCATAACTCCACGGGACAGCTTTGTCTGAGGAGTATGGAAATGGAGCCAGACTGGTGATGATTACAGATGCCACTTTGGGTGCAGCAGAAATTTTGAAAGGGGTTTTGGCAGGGATTTTCAATGGTATATTAGAAACCACTGATACGTCCTCTATTCTCATCCCATTTGAAAAGACTTCGCATAAATCGTCCATAGAAGGGAGCCTATTTTCAGAATCTCACAACCATTAGGTAGGTGTGCACAATAAAAGCAATCAGGGTCACAACATGGAAAGTAACCAGCTCGGATTAGCTTTCTTTTGACTTCAAGGAGCGGAGTTGACAATTCTCTCACATCATAGATATAAACAGTGTCTATGATAGCATTAATGGTCTTGTCGTGTTTTAGCATAGGTACAGTGATGACATTTGGAGTTTCTGGAGGATCGAACTCAATTTCCCCAGCATCTATCATGTCTTGTATTTTATTTCTTAGGGCCCAACAGTGATCTGCGTCATGTCCTGGACAGTTAGAATGATATGCACATGTTGCATCGGGGCGATAACTCGGAGAGGAAGTGTTGACATTCTTTGGAGGATCTTTCAATGTGATCAGATCTGTTTTTAACAAGTGCTGCAATGCTTGAGAGATTGGCATATTGATTCTGGTGAAATTTCTTCTTAATGCATCTGGTCGACGCGTATACTTCGGCGATTGATCTTTTTGAGGTGCAGATGCGGAGATCAAAACTGCCCCTACAGATTGGTGATGCTCACTTTTGCGACCTTTCTGACTGTGCATTGTATTGACTTCATTTCTCCCACTGATGGGCCTTATTGTAGTACCAGAGGAGGAGCCTATTTGAATTTTTCCACTTTGAATGCCGCTTTCGACACACTCTCCAGTTAATATCTGTCATACCCCAATTTTTGACCCTAATATCATATATCATTCATATCCCAATCATTAATCAAGAGCTTCACTTGGAAGTTTTGTTTGTGGCGTTGCACCCACCTCATCAATAAGAGGGACCATCAAGCACCAATGATTGTTTATCTTGTATGCATATTATACTAACCCAAATACCAAAAATATTGCTTTGTTTCTTTGTATGCTTTTGTTTTGTAGGTACTAAGCCAAGACATCCATAAGCAAGGCATTTTCCACATTTTTGACAGCATGAAATCGATTTCCCTCTTGGGTAAATCGATTTCCCTGCAGCAATTTTCAACAAAATCACATTCTGGACAGCATGAAATCGATTTCCCTCCTGGGTAAATCGATTTCCCTAGTGTATTTTGCGCCAATTTCTCTTCTGGAACAGAGTGAAATCGAGTTCCTTGAGGCGAAATTCAAAAAAAATAGAGAGGGAAGCTTGATTTGATTTTGGCACCTATTTTCTTTGACCATTTTTGTCATTTTACCAATTTTCCACCTCTCCAAAATAATTCCCTTCATTAATTCCATTTTAACCTCATTTTACCATTTTTTACCATTCAAAAGCCATTTAATTACCAATTAAACACAAGTTAATTAACCAAGAGCAAATGACCAAATTGCCACTACTCTTGCTCTCATCCTATAAATAGAGGTAACTACTCTCTCATTTCTCAAGCTTTGAGAGCCAAAAAACCCCTTGCAATTTCTCTCCTCATCCTTACCAAATTCACCAAAGCTCTTTTTCTTTCATTAAGTTTGTGAGTCACATCTTGAACCTCACAAACTTTGAGCTAAACCACCATCCATTTCACTCTTTTTTCTTCAATTATTGAGAGATCAAGATTTGTGTTGGTGATTCTTGAAGTAGATCTAAGTTTTGTTCAAGATTTGGTAATTTTCTTCATCTTTATTCATCCATCATTCATCCATCATAATTTTCTTCATCTTTATTCATCCTATTTGATGGTGATTTGATGGAAAATTCGTGCTCCAATTGATATGTGATCATAAGGTGTTTGTATGTTTGCTTAAGTCAAGTTTTATGCTTCCTAATGCTGATTTTTTGAAAACTGCACAGAGGAAATCAATTTCATCCTTAGGAAAATCGATTTCCATTCCGTTTCTGCGCCAGATTTGAAAACCTGCACTTAGGAAATCGATTTCCTCCTTAGGCAAATCGATTTCCCATGGGACAAAATGTGTTTTTTTGCCTTTTTTATGCTTGTTTTGGCTTCCTTCTTCCTCCACTTCATTAATGTCATTGGATCTAGGATGTTGATAGGTTTGAAATGACCAAATCCATAATATTAGATGAATGATATTAATGATAGTGTGAGTTGATTATCTTTTATGCATTTTATTCTTCTTCTCCTTCTTTTTTTCTTTTGATCGATGAAAGTCTTAATACCTTGAGAATTCTATGGATTCTTGGTAAAGACTAGATCGCTCCTTATTTTCTTTCGTGCGGTATTGCTTTCGGAGAGTGATCTACATATCGCTTCTCTCGCATGCATTAGCACATAAAGTTTTGACCGGTCTCCTTGTAGGGTGATTTCTACATAAATCACTTGGCGATCTGCTTAACATAGCGCAATATTTCGTGTCCTGAATAAAAAGATCAAATATGGAAGATTATATGCGGTTGATTTAAGACTTATGGAAATTTATCGTGAAGTCGCTATGATTTTATCAAGCTTCTGATAAATGTCCATTGAATTTAAATCCGAGTACGTCCTTCATTAACCATCGATCTTTCTTACTAACTTTGATAACATACTTGACAAGTTTCAAGATGGTTATCTTTAACATCTAACAATTGACTTTAATTTCCGCACTTTATTATATTGCTCTTTATTTTTTGCTTTATTGCTTTACTTTATCATTTCATCATATTTACATTCCGCTATTTTCTCTTTGTCCATTTGGACATATGTTTATGTTTCCGCTATTTTTCTTTTGTCCACTTGGACCATACTTTACTTTTATGCTAAAACACTAATAAACAACAAAAATCTAAAAAACTCTTAAGGTTCTCTCTTGGACTATTGGTTACTATCCCGAGCATTATGGAGATTTGGACTTATGGACCTAGTGCCTCTGGACCCTTATTCTGTTATTACTCTGCTGTTATTCTGTTTATCTGGCATTGGATTGTTGTTTGTTTGTGTATGCGGGATTTCCTTGAAAGTCCTTGATGGTTAATTCCAAGGCATTGAGATAAGGATTTTACCCGAAAACAGCCGTTACTCTACCCGATTTTTGTCAGAATTTTAATGTGCTTAATGCAAAGTGGTGCTAAAGATAATAAGTTCATCTGGATCCCCAAGTGGTAATATTTTGGTTTGGTATTGATAAGTCCAAAGGATGGGAAATCTACCTTGACTCATAATGCCAAGTGTTGGCTTCTTAATTTGGTTAGACCGTTTCTTTCCTTAGCTTTTATTTTATGCATTAGGTTAGCCTCTTCATCTCCTCCCACTTCTTAGATTTTCAAAATCTTCTCCCTTTTACAAAACCTTCTTATGTTTGCAATCTTTTCAAAATCTTTTCTTAAAAATATCTTTCACCCTTAGTGGACTTTTTCTTCAAAAGTTTAGACACGGCTAATTGTCGAAACGAGTGGTTATACCCCACGATTTTGAAATTGATTGATATAATGAGATCTTTTCCGCGTGAGAGAGCTAGTGGCATACTTGTTGATTTTATCCGAGTTGGAGCCCTTCTTTCATTTGCGATGCAAAGAAATCGTTTGTTCTCATGCTCAAGATCAATGGCTGAGTATTTCTCTTCGACGACGATAAAATGTTTATTTGTTTTTAAAACGTTTTCCCTTTAAGCGGAACTACATTAGCTCTGACTTCTCCATTGCACCGAGGAGGTATGTAGGCACAAAGCTTAACGCTTTGCCGAGCTTATTTTAAAAATAAAACAAACCCTTTTTTATCACACACGACACAGATTTTCAAAAAGGTTCCTGTGGAGTACCACATATATGAGGGGTGCTTAAAACCTTCCCCTTGTATAAACAACACCCGTACCTAAGATCTCTTCTTTTTTTTGTTTTAAAAACAAACTTTGGGTTTTATTCGTTCTTTTCCCTTTTTCCTTTGGAAACAATAAAGCGCGGTGGCGACTTTCATTGAAATATTAATTCGAGTCAATCCTATGACTTCGATATTAGATTTTCCCCGCTACAATATCAGGTCAGTGAAACCTGATGATGAGCTTCCCAGCAAATGACTGTAGAAAGGGCCAGTTAAAGTGCCCATGAACATGTCGACCAGCTCGCGAATAGATAAGGGTGGTTGAACCCTTCCAGCTAGATCTCTCCACTTTTGTGCATACCCTTTGAAACTTTCTTTGGGTGCCATAGACATGCCCCGTAGTTGAGTACGGGTTGGTGCAAGGTCAGCGTTGTATTGATACTGTTTGTAGAAAGCAGCATCCAAATCTTCCCAGGTGTGAACTTTTGTACTTTCTAGCTGGTAGTACCACTCGAGTTGCGTACCCGACAGACTTTCTTGGAAGAAATGAATCCACAATTTGTTATCTACTGTATGGGGTAGTATCTTCCTTACATAGGACGTCAGATGTATTTTTGGGCAAGAAACTCTGTCATACTTTGCAAAGACAGGAACTTTGAATTGTGGAGGAATAACAATACCTGAGACGAGTCCAAGATCTTCGAAGTCTAGACCAGGTATTTTTTGTATCTCCATAGCTTTCATGCGTTCTTCTAACTGCTGGTATTT
This sequence comes from Vicia villosa, assembly GCF_029867415.1. Taxonomy (NCBI): domain Eukaryota; kingdom Viridiplantae; phylum Streptophyta; class Magnoliopsida; order Fabales; family Fabaceae; genus Vicia; species Vicia villosa. Next base: position 163,957,594 of record NC_081183.1, read on the forward strand.
GTCATCACCCTGTTCGTCTTCGGAATGATAATCTTCTTCGTTAGAAGAGAGAGAGGGTTTGGCAGAACCCTGGTTGCTGTGATTGTCTCCTTCACCTTCACCGACTATTTCAAGGATCAATGCCTTTTTGGGCCTTTTGACTGGGATTTTGACCTTCCATATCAGGTGACTCAAGCCTACAGATCCTTTGGGCTTCTTTTTCTTCTTGATTATCAGGGCTTTTAGTTCTTGTTGCCCTTTTGCTAGCTCCAGAATTGCTACTTGAACTTGGGCGTTCTGCGCTTCGAGATTCTTGACGCTTGTTTCGGAATCCATCTCTTCTAACTGAAATAAACACCGAGGAGATGAGTAACTTGTCATGTGAACCTGTTATGCAATGTTTATGAATGAAATGAATATGCAATGTTTTCAAGGATCTTAGAATTTAAATTTGTTAAAACAAAATAGAAACAAACATTTATTAGTCAAACAATTATTTCTTTTTTTTCTTTCTTTCTTTTTTCTTTTCTTTGCCTCTTTCGGGCTTACAAGATAAAATAAAGAAAATAAAGGATCCCTCAGGCCTCCCATGGACACTATCTCTTTGCACCCAGGAATGTGTTGATCTGCTGTTCTTCCTGGAGTTGTCTGGTGAGCTCCAACACTTTCCTCTCATAGTCTTGACAGTGTGCTTTGAAGGTGTCTCTTTCTCCTTTTAGTTGAACTCAAGATTTCTGCAGCTCTTCCAGGTCAGCTGGCATGTTCGGATGTAGAATAACTCGAGGTTCACTCCCTTCGACTTCTGGCTCAATAGTCATAGGTAGAATAGTGGGATATGGCATGATGAACTTCTGAGCACGAGCACGCACCCATTTGAGGTAAGGCTCCATAGGAATAGAGTTCCATTGTCCTAAAGTTTGGCTTTCTACTTTGTAGACACTGCCCCATGCATGTATAAACCTTCGTCGATGTCTTTGGGAATCATCTTCGTAGTCGAACACAATGCCACGGATAATCATGTCATGAGGACCGTTTTTTCGTGCATATCCAAATTGACGCAAAGCTTAAGAGGGGTTGTAAGTGATGCCTCCCCTGATGCCATGGAGTGGCACATTAGGGTACTCTCCACAATGTTCAATGATAGTGATGTCTTTTTGAAAGAAGTTGTTCCACCGGATATCTGAATGAGACAAAGACATAATCCGGCGAGACCATTGCATTCTTTGTTCGTTTCTCAACACTGATCGGGGAAGGTGTAATGTAAACCATATAGCCAATAGTGGTACACAGCACATAAGAGTTCCTCGTTTCTTCATGGTACGAGTGTGTAAAGAATGTAGAATGTCTCCCAGCAAGGAAGGTACTGGATTACGGGTTAAGAAAATGTTGATAATATGCACACTTATGAACTGGTCGAGATTAGGGAATAAAACCAACCCATAGATCAAAAGAGCCACAACTTCCTCAAAAGGTAGGTAACTTCTGTTTTTTAGTAGTAATCGAGCCTTTTCCATTAAGAACTTAGCAAGCAAACCCTTGACTCCACTCTATGTTTCCCAATTGGACTCGATTTCTGACTTTCGCAAATGTAAAGCAGCAGCAATGATTTCAGGTTTTGGAATCTTTTCTAAACCAATGAAAGGTAATTGATCTCAAACAGGTAATCCAATCAGTTTATAAAATTCTTCCTAGGTGGGTACTAACTGGTAATCAAGGAATGTAAAATAATGATGTTCGGGATCAAAGAACTGGAACAGGACCCGTATCATGTCTTCTTCAAATTTTGAGGTAACCAAATGGAGTAGGTGACCGTGCTTTTCGGTGAATTGAGCATTTCTGGGAAATTCTGATATTAAGTCCTTTAATTCAGATGGTATTGTTGAAATGTTGATCTGGATATAATCTCTGGTAGCGGGAGCCATTACCTGTAACAACAAAACAAAGGTAAACTATTTGATCCTTGAAATGATTAGTGAGAAAATGATATGTTTATGATGCTTATGATGTCATGATGTCAAACATGTTGCAAACACAAACAAATCAAACAATAGCCTTAGGTTTAAAGGATTGCATGAGGTTCATAGGTGATACCCTCCTCACTGAAGTTGAATTGGTTTAAACCTGTCCTAAAATAGTATTCGGGTTCTATGATCCTTGGAGACAACATCTCAATACGGCGCTCGGACGGCCGATCAAAATATTCCTCGACGAAAACTAACTTCGATCAATTTCAAAGCTAGTCACTTAATAGGCCACAAATCAAGTTCAACTAAAGGATCTAAGACAAATTAGTGTTTAATGACATTTCGGAAGCCTAACATACTCCTTGATCGTTTTCAAGGGATATCAGTACAGACCAAAGTGTCGCACTAACGGTGACTACCAGATCAACCGTATCGGTACATGCCGTACCATTTCCTTGGTCTATTGTCACATACTTAAGGTATCTCGAGATTCGGGTTAGAATCTTTCACATAAGCAAATACCCAAACAAACCTTTGAAAAATAGAACAATCGAGACAAGCAATTGAAAACATCGAAATGATCTAAACTCTATGGAAACCCCTTTTTGAAAACAGTTTGTTTTTGAATAATCCCCAGTAGAGTCGCCAGTTCTGTCGCCCTCGATTTTTTATATCCCTCGTGAGAGAGATACGAACTGACTCTTCTTTTATTTTTTGAGTTTTGAAAATCAGAGAGTCGCCACCGACTTTTATTTTATCCTATTAAGGAAAGGTTTATAAAAGAAACAAAAAAAGACCTTTAAGAGATTTTGGGTTCGGGGGTAGGTTATACAAAAGGAAGGTATTAGCACCCCTTTGTATCCATGGTTATCCATGGGCTCTTAATTGCTTAGCTCACTGGTTTTGAATCATTTGTCTTGCCTTTAAATGCTTGTATGTGGTTTTAAAATACCTTTGTAAATTGGCTTTGTAATGATCTTGGTGCGGATGTATACAAAGTGTTTTATCTTTCGAAAGATGCTTTGAAAAAAAGAGCTTTAACTTCGTAATGATCCTTGTTTGGATATATACCAAGTATTGTCTTTTTTTTTTGAAAGTTTTATTTTGAAAAACAATGATATATGAGACATTTGTTGTTTTGATTTGAGCAAGTAATTAGGAGATCTACCCTAAGTTTATATGGTCCTTTCCTATTTCTTTTAGAAAATTCTCCTTTTACCGGATGTAAACAAAAGTTTGGATTTGCATTTGAAACAGTAAAATTTGATTTTGAAAAGAGTAACCGAGGGATTACCCTAAGAGGTGCAAGTGTGATTGTGTTTTTGATTCAGATATTTTTATCTTTGAAGTTAGTGACCTAACGCTTCAGTTTTTATCTTTGACATACACGCAGTTTTATATGTACAGAAATTAAAATGCGGGAATGTAAAATGCGGAAAGTAAATGTACGCTATTACATCGATTGTGCAGGAAATGTAAACTACGCTATTTACATGATTTTGACAACCTATACAATTTATCTAGGAATTTAAATTGCAATAAGATAAAAGAAATATTCTTGGATTTTTTGTATGGTTAAGTTTAATTGGAATTAATGCATAATTAATTTAATTAAAATAAGAAAGAAGGTAGAAATAAAATTTAAACCTAAAAATTAAGTCTAAAATATATTCATATTGCTTACTAATTAATTTTAAAATAAAATTAATTTTTTTTGGGATTTTTGGAATTTGTTTTTGAAATTATTAAGTTAATTAACATATAATTATGCAAATAATTATACAAATAATTAAAACTTTAAGAGAAAAATATTTTAAATATGTACAAAATTAGTCCATAATATATAAACTAAATTTAATAAAAAGAACAAATTTTTTCTGATTTTTTGATTGGTTGAAATAATTAAAAAGCAAATATATAAATATATACTAATTAATTAAACAAAATATTTTAATTATTAAGAAAAATAAAATATTTTTGTGTCAAAAAATAATAGATTATTTTATAAACCTAAAAATATTTTTATTATATTTTTTTGATTTTTTAAAATATTTTAAATTAATTTTAGAAGTAAATAAAATAAAATAGAAAAACATATTAATTGATGATCTGGTTTGGTTAATAGGAAAGTCTATGGTAAGGATGAGCGTTCAGGCACGTTGGATGGGGGAATTAATGAGATCAGATGGCTTGGAAGCGAAGGAGCATGGCACGTGTATCACCTGCAAAGCACTGAATCAGAGAAAAATTAAATTAAAATGCGCGCGCATACTGGCCAATAGGGAGAGGCCACGTCTTCATCTTCAACCTCTCGCCACCACTTTTAACAGCATTTTCTTAAAAAAAGCGCTGTAATAAGTGAGTCTCAAACCTGCAAAATAGCGAATAGGGGTAAACTCATGCAAAAAAATTTCGCGACCTATGAAGTCAACTAGCCTTGATCCACTGAGTTCAAATATGCCATTAGTTTTGTCTAATTTTGCCTTTAGCGAAAAATCCCAAATTTTAGCTTAAGAACCCTAAAATGGCATATTCTACAAACAGCCATTAAAACTCAATTAGAGCTCCAGAAACGACCAGAGCACCAATCTAAACACAAATATATGTCTACATCTTATTAAACATGCATGAATGATCAGATACGAGTTGATTTTTGTTTGAACAAACCGTGGCTTGTGTAGCTCGATTTGTAAGGTTTTGATGCTTAGAATATATTTCGATAGGTTCAATGAAGTTCAGAGAAGATGTTTGAATACTTAGTTTGGATTGAATCTAGCTGAAATTTAAAATTCGAATTCTAAATTTTCTTCAAAATTACAAGTTGTTACAAGAGTGGTATATGCATAGTATTGGTTTTGAACTTGTGTGTGTGTGTTACTGAAGTATCCTACTTCATTTATAAGCAATGAAGTGCTTCAAAACTAAGCTAAGAAGCATTGATGATCTTTGTTGAACTTTTGAATTCTTTAATATAAAAAAGTTTGAATTCTTGACCATGTCTTGATTTTTCTTCAACCTCTTGCTCTAGGCATGCTTCGTACCTCTCTTGCTGCAGAGTTGAATCATTCTTGGTTGCCTTAGCTTAAGAATCAAGCATTGCATCATAATCCTTCACCATTTCTTTTTCAATTAAACTTTAAATGTAATAAAATTAAACCAAAAAAGAAATAAAAATGCTATGGGCCTTAGGTTGGTCGTGGGAGGCCCTTAGCATTGTTAGAATCATGTTTGGATCATGGAAACTTGGCCCCTTTTGAAAAAAAAACATTTTTGATCAATGTTGGTTTCATGCATTTTCCCAAAATATAGCCAACTTCAACAAGGCATAAATCCCTCAATTTTTATCATATGAAGGAGTTCTTGTACTTTTTTAGAAACCTCAAGATGTCCTATACAAGCCACGTTGGAAACTTTTTTTCATTTGGAGAAATTATCTTGATGTTATGGCCTTTGACAAAAAACCACTTTTTGTTGACTTTGAAAATGACCTATAATGTCTGAGGTCATATTTTTCAAATGGTGAATCCAATGACCATGGGATCAATTTCATTTGAAAGATAATTGAATTTCCTTCAAAACAAGCTTTGGTTGGAATTTTTTGAATGAATGAGGAGAGAGTTATGGTCAGTCAAAGTTCAGTTGACTTTTTAAGAGAAAATCCTAATTTTGAAACTTAGGGTTTTGTTGATTTTTGATCTTTCCTTGATGAATTATGATCAACCAATGATCAAATGATGAAACTTTTGACAAAATATGGATGTTGACAAAAAATTTCATTTTTGACTGTCTGTTGACTTTTTGGTCAAACTGGGCGTCTGTTGACTGTTTGAGCCGTTGACTGTGCGTCTGAGCAAATTGAAGTTTGAAAATTTGTATGGTGGTACTTTGAGATATATGGAGGTCCATGAAATCCATTTGAGGTCTCAAAAAACTTGTTCTCCTGAAAAAAACAAAACCCTAATTAGGGACTGTTCGCGTAGGAGACAGTTAAGCGAACCTGATTTTTGTGCAGTGCTGAGTCTCTGCTGATCATGTGATTATTAGAAGACTTCTAGAACAAAAATCTTGGAATTTTGAAATGCAAAAGGGTTGATTTGATTGATGGTACAAAACACACAGAGTGAAAATTAAAGCTAATTTTTTCGTTTTGTTTTTTGTTGTGTTAATGGTGTTAATGGTACAAAATTTGTGTGTTTTTTGTTGCACACACAAACATAATAAATAAATAAAATATACTGTACGCGAACGAAATTACCGATAATAACCTTGAAAAATATTTGAGGCACAGAAAAATAAATATTTAACTGGCAGAAAACACACAAAATATTATCTGGATAATTAAACTACAGTACGACAGATAGTACGACATTTAATACTGACAGTACAAATATTACATAATATAATGAACAGTACGACAAATAAACGGTACATTATTTGAAAACAAAAGATACGACAAACTTTAAAAATGACGATTAAAAACCCATGCTATAAATAACAACATATAGATGATTGGGAGTGTAAACAACCCAGGTCCGCATTTTTCAGGACTGTGCAGACAAAAAAAGGACATGATCACCACCAAGACAGTGATGAGCATAAGAAAGCACGTATCCATCCACTTTGCCACGTTTTCCGGGGAAGAAGAGAAAATAAATATGAGGTAGAAATTTGAGAGATGAGTTGAAATTTGATGTGAGAATTTATGATAAAAAATGAGAGGTATTTATAGAGTGAAAAGAAGGATAGAAACGTTGGGGAATGAAGTGATTCCGTACAAAAAAGGAAAATTTGAGTGGTTGTAGGATTTGAAAGAAAGTGTATGGTAGGGATTGAAAAAGAGAGATGTATAGAATAAAGTTAGGATTTGATTTGAAAGAAAGAGATTTGAAATGAAAGGAAGAGATTTTGAAAATAATAGAAGAGATTTTGAAAATAATAATAATACAGTACAAAAATTAGTGGGAAACAAAAACTAATAAACAGCGTCAGTACTATTTATCTGCAAATAAATCTCAAATAAACAGCGTGTGTGAAGTGATAAACAGTACTTGGCGTTTGTGCAAGAATAAATTCAACAACGAACCAAAATACTGTATAAGAAAAATTCTAAAAACCGAGTACTCATAAAATCAGGATATTTGTGAAATAAAATCCAAGATTATATGAAACTCCCAATTTTAGACAGAAGTGTGTGGTCTTCTTATTTTGAAAAAGATGCGGGAAAATTTTGGGGTATAATAGTGAGTGAAACAAAGGTTGCTATTGGGAATCCATTTGAAAAGCGACATTTCCTAATGGTATGATCCCTTTTGCAACAATATAGACGTGTTAAGTTTGGATGGTCATTACATTTTCTCTATTGGTCTTTTATCACATAAGTATATTGTTGATATGGATTTATCATACTATTTTTGAAATGTGATCGATCAATGGCATATGTAATCTTGGATAGTGAAGCCTTGTCTAATTTGGCTTTGATAGTTTTAACTTCTTTTTGCCAAATGTGACAAGTTTCACATACTCCCCATCTAAACCAAGAACTCTTAGCATCTCCGTCTTTGTCTTTGATACTTTCAATCATAGATTCCTTGAGAGTTTCTACTTCCTTTTTGGAATCGGAAACTTTCTTCTCAAGGTATTTGAAAATATTTTTATTTGAAGCTAAGCGCTGAAAGGCTTCCTAAGCTTCATGATGTAAAGTATCAAAGGCATGTTTTAACTCAAAATAAGACGTATAATAAACATTATTATATTTCTCATGACTTACAATCTTTTTCTTCTTTTGATGTGCCATGAAACATATGTTGACTGTTTCCTCTTCATCACTCGGGCTTTCTTTGCTAGATGAGTCACTATTGTTAGAACAAGAATTGTTCTGATCAATATTCTTAGTTTTGATGATAACATTATATATTAATTTTGTATAAGACAATGTGGTACTCTAATCCTATGCATTTTCCATTTTAGGAAATATATAAAGAGTATGCACAATTCAGCGCAAGAAGCACTAACTCATAAGGTTCAAGATTGCAACATCAGAACATGCTCTAGCAAGACATCAGAAGATGGTCAAGCAGAATCAGAACATGGTCTATTGAAGAATCAGAAGAACTTGAGTTCAGAAGCACTGAAGTTCTTATGGTATCACGCTAGAAGCACTTCAAAGTCAGAAGACAAGAAGATGCTCTGCACCAAGCTGAATGACTCTGATATTCAAGTGTTGTATATACAAACATCAGATCAGAAGAAAGTATAAGATGAAAGGCTACGCTGATTGACAAAAGGAACGTTAGAAGCTATTAAAGGCAAAGTCAGTTAAAGCAGGAAAAGCAAGACTCGGGGTAGTTGGCAAAAGAGTGAAACATTAAATGCAAAGCTGTACGGATCATACAACATATTAAATGCTCCCAACGGTCATCTTCTCAAAACGCATATAAATATTGAAGTTCTGATCAGAAGCAAAGTTGCCGAAATTCTTACAACTCTTTCAGTCTTACTGAAACGCTGTTGAATCATTCAATATCAAACTTCATCTTCAACCTCACTAAACTTGTAATATCTTAGTGAGATTTAAGCTTAAAACATAAGAGAAATATCACAGTTGTGATTATAGCTTATTAAGAAGCATTTCAATACTTCTGTAAGAATTTGTTTTACATTAATTTGTAAAAGGTTCCTAGAGTGATCAAGTTGTGATCAGTATGTTAGAAAAAGATTTGTTCTGATCAATATTCTTAGTTTTGATGATAACAATGAATATGAATTTTGTATGAGATAATGTGGTACTCTAATCCTATGCAATTTCCATTTCAGGAATCACATAAAGAGTATGCACAAAATCAGCGCAAGAAGCACTAACTCAGAAGGTTCAGCATGCAACATCAGAACATGCTCTAGCAAGACATCAGAAGATGGTCAAGCAGAATCAGAAGATTGTCAAGTAGAATCAGAACATGGTCTATTGAAGCATCAGAAGAACTTGAGATCAGAAGCAGAAGCACTGAAGTTCTCATGGTATCACGCTAGAAGCACTTCAAGGTCAGAAGACAAGAAGATGCTCTGCACCAAGCTGTTTGACTCTGATGATATTCAAACGTTATTCACACAAACATCAGATCAGAAGCGAGTACAGGATAGCAGGCTACTCTGACTGGCAAAAGGAACGTTATAAGCTATTAACGACAATGTTAGTAGATGCAACAAAAGCAAGGCTCGAGGTAGTTGACAAAAGAGTGAAACATTAAATGCAATGCTGTACGGATCACGCAACGCATTAAATGCTCCCAACGGTCATCTTCTCAAACGCCTATATATAGAAGTTATGAAGAGAAGCTGAATACAACACTTTCAGCAAACATACAAAAACGCTGTCAAATTCAAAAGCTCTCAAACTTCATCTTCAACCTCACTTCATTACTGTTGTAATATCTTAGTGAGGTTAAGCTTAATCTTAAGAGAAAAATCATAGTTGTGATGATAGCTTATTAAGAAGCATTGTAACTCTTATAAGAATTTGTTTACATTAATTTGTAAGAACTAGAGGAGATCAAGTTATGATCGGATTCTCTAGAAAGTCTTAGAGGGTATCTAAGCATTGTGTTCCTAGAGTGATCAGGTTGTGATCAGAATACTCTAGAAAACTTAGAGGTTATCTAAGTGGAAAATCATTGTAATCTTGTGTGATTAGTGGATTAAATCCTCAGGTGAGGTAAATCACTCCAAGGGGGTGGACTGGAGTAGTTTAGTTAACAACGAACCAGGATAAAAATCATTGTGCAAATTCTTTTTATCTTTCAAGTTTTAAAGCTACACTTATTCAAACCCCCCCCCCTTTTCTAAGTGTTTTGCTATCCTTCAATTGGCATCAGAGTGCCGGTTCTAAGGTGCAAGCACTTAACCGTGTTTAGAAAAGATTCAGGAAGAGAAAAAAACTTAAGTCAAGATGGATGGTGAAGAAACAACACCTACATCTACACCTGGCTCTGCTGAGAAACATAATGGAAATGGTAACAATGGTTATACTAGACCACCAGTATTCTATGGTGAAAACTTTGAATATTGGAAAGATAAACTTGAAAGTTACTTTGTTGGTCTAGATGGTGACTTATGGGATCTTCTGGTGGATGGTTATAAACATCCAGTTAAAGCTAATGGTGTAAAGCTTCCAAGACAAGAAATGAGTGATGATCAAAAGAAGAAATTCAAAAATCATCAGAAGTGTAGGACTGTTTTGCTGAATGCTATCTCTCATGCTGAATATGAGAAGATATCTAATCGGGAAACTGCCTATGATATATATGAATTATTGAAAATGACTCATGAAGGAAATGCCCAGGTCAAGGAGACCAAAGCTCTTGCTTTGATCCAGAAATATGAAGCCTTCAAGATTGAGGATGATGAAAACATTGAGAGAATGTTCTCAAGATTTCAAATGCTAACTGCTGGATTACGAGTTCTTGATAAGGGATACACCAAGGATGATCATGTCAAGAAGATCATCAGAAGCTTTCCAAGAAGATGGGGTCCTATGGTGACTGCTTTCAAAATTGTCAAGAATATGAATGAAGTATCTCTTCAAGAATTGATCAGTGCCCTGAGGAGTCATGAAATTGAGCTGGATGCTAATGAACCTCAGAAGAAAGGTAAGTCTATTGCATTAAAATATAATTATAAAAAATGCACTAACGCTTTTCAGGCTGAACAAGAAGATTCTGAAGAATCAGAATCAGAAGAAGAAGATGAACTGTCTATGATCTCCAGAAGGGTATACCAACTCTGGAAGAGCAAGCAAAGGAAGTTCAAGAACCTCAGAAGCTCTAAGAAGCCTGAAAGAGGAGAATCTTTTGTAAGCAGAAGATCTGACAAGAAAAATGTCATTTGTTATGAGTGCAATGAGCCTGGACACTTCAAGAATGAATGTCCAAAACTTCAGAAGGAGAATCCCAAGAAGAAGTTTCATAAGAAGAAAGGTCTTATGGCAACATGGGATGATTCAGAATCAGAATCAGACTCTGAAGGCGAGCAGGCAAACCTTGCACTGATGGCCACAGTAGATGATGGATCAGAATCTACATCAGAATCAGATTCTGAAGAGGTATTTTCCGAACTATCTAGAGAAGAGTTAGTTTCCAATTTAACAAAACTTCTGGAACTCTGATCCGCTGTCGCGCGCGGATCAAAAACGAGTTGTTTTGAACAAAACCGTAGATAGCGACAAGTGACTCGAATATCATCTCTCAAGGATTCTTAGTTATTACTAATTGAAATCGAATTGGGGGGTTTGGTTTAAGGTTCGATTTAACAACAAGAGCAAATAAGTGATTATCAAAATAAGTTGAAACGATTAATCTACTGTTTTGGCTTCCTAACTTATCATCGATCCAAATAATTTCCAACTCACAAGCGGATTCTTTTCCCTTTTCGATTATAAAAACAATTATACAAGCGTAATTGATATTATGTGATGCATGTTCCTAATTCCCGAATTAAGCAAACAGATTATATATAGCAATCGTGAATGAAGCAAACACGACAAACATACGCGGATTTAGCAAACGCGATTAAAGTATAGGAACATGCAATCATCGAAATTAATCAATCTAACCTTGGATAATATAGAATTAAGCAAACAACATATCAAAGATTAGAATTGAAAGGAAATAGATTAATTGGAAAATATAAGAACCTCAAAGTATCGGCGGAAACCGTTTACAGCAGATTAACCTCTAGGAATTAGTTCTTCATGATCAAACGTATCAAGCTCTCCAAATGAACTCGTGAATAGTAAACGTGAATGTAAACAATATGGCCAGACCTAGGTAAAATGGGAGAGACAATAATTCGGGTCATAACCCAACTGGGTCAAACAAACATAACCCAGACCCAAAACTAACGATCCAAAACTAAATAAAACTAATGCTGCAGCTTCAAACGAAATTCTGGAAAATATGCGCTCCGAATCTGACTTTGACTCCAACACGAAAGTTGTAGCTCTTTCTCTTAGCTTTCCAAAGATTATTAGAACGCCTCAATCGGATTCCCAGAACTCCAGTTATGACCGTTTTAGTGCAGACTGCTAATGCTGAAAATAAAGTGCGAAAATGAAATTAAACCAAAAATAAACTAAATTAGAAAAACATTATAAAATATAAAAATAAGCAAAGCAAACCAAAGAAATGCCTAAGTACAAACATAAAAGAACGTGCATTAAAATGCACTGATCAAATTCCCCCACACTTGAACTTTTGCACTCCGAGCAAAATAAAATCAAAACAAAGAAAGCACAGATACATCAACAGTTACTCATCCTAGGCTACAACTCTTCTTCGGGTAAGTTTGCATCGACAGGTACAAATCTTGCACACTAAGGACATCGTAAGAACACTAACCACAGATATGCAGACATAAGCCTCCTAAATACACAAACCAATTCAAATCATATTATTATACAATAGCCTAACTTACTCATCCTTTTTGCTCTTTTTCATTCAGGCGCAATCACATTAAGCCCGTTATCTCCACACACTTATAGCAGGGCGACCGGTTAGTGACTCTGATCCTTTTGCACGGGGTTCCGGTACTTGCGTGGCATAACCCTTTGCTTACTCAGATGTAGTTGCGGGGGATCGGACCGTAATCCTCCCTACCAAGTTCAGCACCAGAAACCGTTGAACCAACTAACAAAGAGTTTTGAAATCTTTTTTTTTTAAGGTTCCACAACCATTGGGTTAAGTGACCGGGTGAGGGTCACCAAACTTAGAAGGCGCATTACCTTTTTCTTTTTTTCCTTTTTTTTCTTTTTGGAACATTCACTTATATTCATCGGCTTCCCTGCGTAAAGTGTGTGAGAGATGGTGCCGACTGATGAAATAAACTACTCAAGAGCTGTCAAACAGTGAGAAATTAAGGCTAAAACATAATAACAAATTCAAATCAATTTCCATATGCAGGAGACTTACGGTGTTAGAATGATACCGATCTTGTGGATTTTTCCCAAGTCTCCGCAAACTCGACTCAAATAAGTCTATAGCCTAAAACTTTCAAAACGATGCATTTTTTTATATTTTTTTAAACTGAAAAATAAAACAAGAAAACAAAAACAAGAAAATAAAAACAAAAAACAATTTTTTTAAAGAAAACAAAACAAATAAATGATTCTCTCCCCCACACTTAGGACATACATTTTCCTCAATGAAAGAACATAAATATAAAATAAGAGTGAGAGAAAGGAAAGAACACACCCGATGAGTCATGGAGGATAAGTGGTCACATAAGCTGCCTTTCCCAAAGAGAGATCTTCTACATTCTCTTCTTCCAAAGTGGGGCTCTCATGGAGTAGCTTTCGGTAATGCTCATCGTCCTTAAAAAGTGGTTTAGCTCCTTCGCCTTTTATTCCAGGATCAAAGAATGTTCTTCTAAAAGTAAAAGTGTCAAATGGGCACGTGAAGGAGCTCTCATCTTTCACAACATCAAGGAACCAAAGGTTATGGGGATGCCTCACTACTTTTGCTGCATCTTCAAGTGAGATCCTATGCACACACATGGACGAACTAATATCATAAATGTCATCCAAGGTCCATCCAATTCCTTTGTTATGCTTCTTCAAAACCTGCAAAAAGTTACTTTCTTGATCAAAATAAAGTTTAGAAGAAATTATAACCGGAAGTTTTTCATTCATCTCTAAATAAGCATATTTAAGATTTTGAGGAATTGGTTTCAGCTCCCGGGAAGGTGGTTGTTCAATGGATGGTTTGATTCGGGCAGCCGGGGTGTCGAGAGCTTCATCTACATGAACAACTTCATTTGCAACCTCATCTGTAGTAAGAATATCAACTTGCAAGGCAACCTCAATTTCAGCACAAACAGAGCAAATTTTAGTGTCAGTACAAACATCACAAGAGTAAACATCATCAAAACCAGACAATGATGGAAAATCATCTGCAAACAAATAAGTACAAGTATCATCAACATTTTCAGAAAGCAACTCTATTTGAAAAACAGAATGCTCTTCCAAGCATTGTTGGTTTGATCCTTGAGCTTCCTGCATGGCATTCATCAAAGTGGCAAGCTGTCCAATTTGTGTTTGCAAAGTCTGGAGAGTAGAATCTACTTGCTGTTGATACTGAAGATTATTTGCAGCCATTTGTTTGACAATATCCTCTAGTGAAGGTTCGGAAGGTGCAGAGCACACAACCTGAAATTCCTTCAGATGCTTATGCGGATCCTCGCCTGCAAAACCATTAAACCTAGGCAACAAATTTGTTAAACCATATTCCAATTCAAAAGGTGGATCAGCTTCAGGATACTCAATGCATAAACCATTATAGTTTGCATCAGGGGCAGCCAAGTGTCTCAAAGTTCTTTGTTCAGCCATGGTTTAAACAAACACAGAAATACCAACCATGTCCAAAGTAGACAGAAATAAATAGAAATAAAAAACAATTAAAATAAATTCATAAAAATATAAAAACACCAAATTTGATCTAATTAAGACAAATACGAATTTTGGGATTTTTTTGGATTTTTTCGAATATATGAAAATAGTAAAAAATTCATTAAAAATAGAAAAACGATGAATTTGGCAATTTGGAGTCAAATTTCCCTTACTCTTATAGAGTAAAGGAGTATTGATCGTACAATTTTTCTACTCCCAGTAGGCAAAAATAGATTATCGATCGGACTCAATTTCGAAAAAAAAAAAACATTTTTCCGACTCAAAAAGGCGTTATGGCCGAAACCGCGAGGAACCTATGGCCTAAACGCACAAACACTAAACCTATGACTCTAATATCAGTTAATAACAACAAGAATCCCCGACAACGGCGCCAATTTGATCCGCTGTCGCGCGCGGATCAAAAGCGAGTTGTTTTGAACAAAACCGTAGATAGCGACAAGTGACTCGAATATCATCTCTCAAGGATTCTTAGTTATTACTAATTGAAATCAAATTGGGGGGTTTGGTTTAAGGTTCGATTTAACAACAAGAGAAAATAAGTGATTATCAAAATAAGTTGAAACGATTAATCTACTGTTTTGGCTTCCTAACTTATACTCGATCCAAATAATTTCCAACTCACAAGCGGATTCTATTCCCTTTTCGATTATAAAAACAATTATACAAGCGTAATTGATATTATGTGATGTATGTTCCTAATTCCCGAATTAAGCAAACAAATTATATATAGCAATCGTGAATTAAGCAAACACGACAAACATACGCGGATTAAGCAAACGCGATTAAAGTATAGGAACATGCAATCATCGAAATTAATCAATCTAACCTTGGATAATATCGAATTAAGCAAACAACATATCAAAGATTAGAATTGAAAGGAAATAGATTAATTGGAAAATATAAGAACCTCAAAGTATCGGCGGAAACCGTTTACAGCAGATTAACCTCTAGGAATTAGTTCTTCATGATCAAACGTATCAAGCTCTCCAAATGAACTCGTGAATAGTAAACGTGAATGTAAACAATACGGCCAGACCTAGGTAAAATGGGAGAGACAATAATTCGGGTCATAACCCAACTGGGTCAAACAAACATAACCCGGACCCAAAACTAACGATCCAAAACTAAATAAAACTAATGCTGCAGCTTCAAACGAAATTCTGGAAAATATGCGCTCCGAATCTGACTTTGACTCCAACACGAAAGTTGTAGCTCTTTCTCTTAGCTTTCCGGCGGTTTCCCAGAACTCCAGTTATGACCGTTTTAGTGCAGACTGCTAATGCTGAAAATAAAGTGCGAAAATGAAATTAAACCAAAAATAAACTAAATTAGAAAAACATTATAAAATATAAAAATAAGCAATGCAAACCAAAGAAATGCCTAAGTACAAACATAAAAGAACGTGCATTAAAATGCACTGATCAAACTCAAGGCTCATCTTCGTATCAAAAACAAAAAGCTGAAAAAGCTATTTGATTCTGAAACTAAGAAGCTGGAAGTGGAAAATTCTGAACTGAAGGAAAAAGTTTTAAAATTATCCAAAGATTTTGGATCTCCTTCTGAATTAGAAAAATCCATTCCCAGTCTCAATCATATTTTGAATGAATATGACTCGAGCTTCAGAAAGTTTTTATCTAGAAGTATTGGCAGAAGTCATTTTGCTTCTATGATATATGGTGTTTCTGGAAACAAAAGGATTGGTGTTGGCTATGAGGGTGATACCCCACACAAATTTGAACCTGTAGATGATATGAAAATCACATACAAGCCATTGTATGATCAGTTCAAATATGGCCACTCACATGATATTAGGCTCACTTCACATGCCAAAAGCTTTCATGCTACACACACTAAGAAGCATGTGACACAACCTAGAAAATATCATGCTGCCAAACCTAAAGAATATCATGTTGTTCCTCTTGTTGTTTATTATGCTAAACCCAAGTTCAATTAGAACTTGAGGAAAACTAACAAGAAAGGACCCAAGAAGTTGTGGGTACATAAGGAGAAGATAATTTCTGTTGCAGATATCCTTGGCAGCAAACAAGACAAAGCACAAAATGTCATGGTACCTGGACTCTGGGTGCTCCCGATACATGACAGGAAAAAGGTCTATGTTCCAAGACCTGGTGCTTAAGTCTGATGGAGAAGTCAAGTTTGGAGAAGATTAGAAGGACAAGATAATTGGCTCTAGAACCATTAGTATTGGTAACTCTCCTTCCATAACTAATGTACTTCTTGTAGAAGGATTAGCGCAAAACTTATTGTCCATAAGTCAATTAAGTGACAATGGTTATGACATAATCTTCAATCAAAAGTCTTGCAAGGATGTAAGTCAGAAGGATGGCTCAATACTATTTACAAGCAAGAGAAAGAACAACATTTATAAGATTGATCTTTCTGATCTTGAGAAGCAGAAGGTGACTTGCCATATGTATGTTTCTGAAGAGCAATTGGTCTGGCACAGAATATTAGGACATGCTAGTTTGAGAAATATTTCTCAAATTAACAAACTAAATCTGGTCAGAGGCCTCCCAAATCTGAAATACAAATCAGATGCTCTTTGTGAAGCATGTCGGAAGGGCAAGTTCTCCAAATCTGCATTCAAATCTAAGAATGTTGTCTCTTCCTCTAAGCCGTTAGAACTTCTGCACATTGACCTTTTTTGGCCCAGTCAAAACAGCATCTGTCAAAGGGAAGAAATATGGATTAGTCATTGTATATGATTATAGCCGCTGGACATGGGTAAAGTTCTTAAAACACAAGGATGAGTCTCATTCAGTGTTATTTGAATTCTGCACTCAGATTCAATCTGAGAAGGAGTGCAAAATCATAAAGGTCAGAAGTGATCAGGGTGGCAAATTTGAGAACAGATTATTTGAGGAGTTCTTCAAAGAAAATGGTATTGCCCATGATTTCTTTTGTCCTAGAACTCCACAGCAAAATGGAGTTATAGAGCGAAAGAATAGGACTCTTCAAGAAATGGCCAGAACCATGATAAATGAAACCAATATGGCTAAGCACTTCTAGGCAGAAGCAATAAATACTGCATGTTATATTCATAATCCAATCTCTATAAGACATATTCTAAATAAGACTCCTTATGAATTGTGGAAGAACAGAAAGCCTAACATTTCATATTTTCATCCTTTTGGATGTGTTTGTTTCATTCTTAACACTAAAGATCATATTGGTAAGTTTTATTCTAAGGCACAAAAATGTTTCCTTCTTGGATATTCTGAATGCTCTAAAGGCTACAGAGTATACAATACTGAAACATTGGTTGTAAAAGAATCAATCAATATAAGATTTGATGATAAGCTTGGTCTTGAAAAGCCAAAGCAGTTTTAGAATTTTGCAGATTTAGATATTGATATATCAGAAGCTGAAGAACCAAGAAGTAAAGTTTCAGAAGCTGAGAATCTCAGAAGCAAAGGATCAGAAGATCAAGTTGTTGCTTCTTTAGAGAATCTCAGAATTTCTGAAGAGCCAACAGTCAAAAGATCTTCTAGACTCTTCTCTGCTCACTCAGAAGATGTGATTCATGGAAAGAAAGATGATCCTATCAGAACCAGATCAATCCTAAAGAACAATGCTGAATGTCAATTAGGTCTTGTTTCTTTGATCGAGCCAACTTTTGTGTATCAAGCTCTAGAAGATCCAGACTGGATAATTTCCATGCAAGAAGAACTAAATCAGTTTACAAGGAATGATGTATGGGATTTGGTTCCTAGACCAAAAGGATTCAACATCATTGGAACAAAATGGGTGTTTCGAAACAAGTTAAGCGAAAAAGGAGAAGTTGTAAGAAACAAAGCCAGACTGGTTGCTCAAGGCTATAGTCAACAAGAAGGAATTGACTATACAGAAACCTTTGCACCGGTGGCCAGGTTAGAATCTATTCGCTTATTGATTTCTTTTTCCACTCAACACAACATCACTCTATATCAGATGGATGTTAAGAGTGCCTTCTTAAATGGCTATATAGATGAGGAAGTCTATGTCCACCAACCTCCCGGCTTTGAAGACTCTAAGTCTCCAGAACATGTTTTCAAACTAAAGAAATCATTGTATGGTTTGAAGCAAGCTCCTAGGGCTTGGTATGAAAGATTAAGTTCTTTCCTTTTGAACAATGGTTTCACTATAGGACAAGTGGATACAACTCTCTCCTGTAAAACATCTAAGAAGGATATTTTAATTTTTGAAATTTATGTTGATGATATTATATTTGGAATATCTAATGCTACACTTGGGAAGGAGTTTGCTAAGTCTATGCAGGCTGAATTTGAAATGAGCATGATGGGAGAACTCAAGTATTTTCTTGGGAGTCAAATCAATCAAACTTCAGATGGAACATATGTTCATCAAACAAAGTACGTGAAGGAACTTCTGGAGAAGTTTAATCTTTCTGAAAGCAAAGAAGCCAAAACTCCTATGCATCCAACGTGTGTCCTAGGTAAGGATGAGGTAAGTAAGAAGGTGGATTATAATCTGTACAGAGGTATGATTGGATCTCTTCTATATTTAACTGCTTCTAGACCTGACATTTTATTCAGTGTTTATTTGTGTGAAAGATTCCAATCAGATCCTAGAGAATCTCACTTAACTACTGTTAAGAGAATTCCGAGGTATCTGAAAGGTACTACTAATGTTGGTTTAGTCTACAGAAGATCTAAAGAATACAACTTAGTAGGATTTTGTGATGCTGACTATGCTGGAGATAGAGTTGAAAGGAAAATCATTTTCATCGGGCCTCTAATAGAGTGTAAGTCCCATCCCCCTCTTTTATTTTATTTTTCAACTGTTTTCACAACAGTAATCATTTCAAACCACAAATCATTTTCAACTGTTTTTACAACCAGTACTTTAAAGTACTGGGCCTCTATTAGAGTGTAAGTCCCAGCACCTTTTCTTTTCTTAGTTTGTTTTCAAAAACTGTATTGAAAAAATCTCCTTTCTGTTTTCAAAACATTCTTCTAGTATTTGAATGGCATTATTCCCGGTGAAACTCTTCAGATACCTATGTGACCTATGTCCATCTTCACTTCTTCTGTTTTCAAAACCTTTAACTGTTTATCATAAATATTCAACTATTGTCCATCAATTGCTGGTAAGGCTTTGTACATACATCTCCAAAGGCCTCCACTCCATCCAGGTTAGGCTTTACAAGCTTTCAATTTACAGTCTTTCATTTAAATTACTGCCAAATATAGAACTGTTTATATATTGTTTAGAACTACGTCTGAGTGTAAACCTTAGGATAGTTAAATTATATATATATATATATTATAGGATTATGACCTAGGATTGAGAATGTCTTCCCGGTGAAGGCTCTTTCCTAATTAGAGATCTGTAGTTCAAACCCCCAAGATGAATTATTCCTGGTGAAACATCTTGGCAAAAGCCTTAGAACCCAAAATAGGACACATCCACCCAAAGAGGGATTATTCCCGGTGAAACCTCTTACCCATTTGCTTAAAGCCAAAATAAGTTCAAAACCACATAGCTTTCTCTTGTGCTATAACAAGGACCCTCGATGACCCTCGATTTGCCTCCTCTTGGACTTTGTACAAGGACCCACAGGCTTCTTAAAAGCATTCCCAGGTTCCTCTTGAGCTTGTATACAAGGACCCGTCAGGTTTCTTATAAACATAGGAACAGGTCTTTAGTTACCTTTTAGCCTATCCTGGTGAGTTTCTCCCATTCTTTAAACCAGACTTTAAACAAGCTAAGATTGTCTCAATCTCATATTGAGTACACTTTTTGGAATGAGAGACATGGACAGTCTCTGTCACCCTTATCTTCATCAATCTTCCTTAGCAGAGTCTAGGATCCATGTTTGCTTATTCTCAGCAAGAGTCAGCCTTAATCTTGGGCTTTAAAACAAGAAGTCTCCACTAGATAATCTTTCTGTCATTTTTAACAAACACCCTTGGAAAGGGTTAGCCTCCAATCATTCCTTTATTTTAACAAAAACCCCTGGAAAGGGTCAGCCTCCAAAGTCACTCCTTCAAATCCAAAAATTCATTCTTTCAAAAGATAATTTCACCAGCTGAGTCAAAACCCCTGGAAAGGATTAGCTTCCAAAAACATTAAGAAAAATCAGTCTTTTAATAGATAAATCCTTCAGTAGAATAAAACTCCCCCAGTGAGTCCTCTATCATTAAGTAGCCACAACCTTGGGCTTTGTACAAGGCATATAAACCATATTTTCTGTGTCAAAGATTCCTAATCCCAAGGATCTTTTCCCCATAGAGTCCTCCATACTCAGTTTCTTTAAGAGTCCGCCACAACCTTGGGCTTTATACAAGGCAGAAAATAATGTTTTCCCTAGCCAAAGTAGCCACAACCTTGGGCTTTATACAAGGCATAATTTAATAACTTCCACAGTCAAGAGTCAGCCACAACCTTGGGCTTTGTACAAGGCACAAAAAATAGAGTCATCCATAGTCTTAAAAACTCAGTTTCCTCAGCAGTTAGCCACAACCTTGGGCTTCATACAAGGCACAAAAATAGAGTCTCCCTAAGTAAAGTCAGCCACAATTCTGGACTTTGTACAAAACACCAAATAAAACCCATAAAATAAATACTCTCCAATAGAGTCAGCCTCAATTCTGGGCTTTGTACAGAACACCAAAAACTCCTGTCATACCCCAATTTTTGATCCTAAGATCCTATATCATTCATATCCCAATCACTAATCAAGAGCTTCACTTGGAAGTTTTGTTTATGGTGTTGCACTCACCTCATCAATCAGAGGGACCATCAAGCACCAATGATTGTTTACCTTGTATGCATATTATACTAACCCAAATACCAAAAATATTGCTTTGTTTCTTTGTAGGCTTTTGTTTTATAGGTACCAAGCCAGGACATGCAATAAACAAGGCATTTTTCACATTTTTGACTGATGAAATCGATTTCCCTATTGGGTAAATCGATTTCCCTGCAGCAATCTTCAACAAAATCACATTCTGGACAGCATGAAATCGATTTCCCTCCTGGGTAAATCGATTTCCCTAGTGTATTTTGCGCCAATTTCTCTTCTGGAACAGAGTGAAATCGATTTCACTCCTGGGGAAATCGATTTCCTTAAGGCGAAATTCAAAAAATATAAGGAGGGAAGCTTGACATCATTTTGGCACCTTTTTCTTTGATCATTTTACCAATTTTCCACCTCATCAAAATTAACCCCTTCATTAAACCCACTTAAACCTCATTTTACCATTTCTTACCATTTAAATACCACTTTAATCACCAATTAAACACAAGCTAATTACCAAATGCAAAAAGACCAAACTACCACTATTCTTGCTCTCATCCTATAAATAGAGCCCTCTACTCTCTCATTTCTCAAGCTTTGAGAGCCAACAAATCCCTTGCAATTTCTCTCCTCATCCCTACCAAATTCACCAAACTCTTTGTTCTTTCATAAAGTTTGTGAGTCACATCTTGAACCTCACAAACTTTGAGCTAAGCCACCATCCATTTCACTCTTTTTTCTTCAATTGTTGAGAGATCAAGATTTGTGTTGGTGATTCTTGAAGTAGATCCAAGTTTTATTCAAGATTTGGTAAATTTTCTTCATCCTTTTAGTACATCATGATGTAGATCCTTGTTGCTTGTGTGTGATGCATCTTTGATGCTATATTGGTGCTATTTGATGGTGATTTGATGGAAAATTTGTGCTCCAATTGATGTTTGATCATAAGGTGTTTGTATATTTGTTCAAGTCAAGTTGTATGCCTCTAAATGCTGTTTTTGCTGGATTTTACACTAAGGAAATCGATTTCCTTAAGGCTGAAATCGATTTCCTGCTGAACGTAACCTATTTTTTTGAAAACTGCACTATGGAAATCGATTTCCCCCTGCATGAAATTGATTTCCTGCTGGCAGAATGTGGTTTTTTGCCCTTTTTTATGCTTGTTTTGGCTTCCTACTTCCTCCACTTCATTAATATCATTGGATCTAGGATGTTGATAGGTTTGAAATGACCTAATCCATAATATTAGATGAATGATATTAATGATAGTGTGAGTTGATTATCTTTTGTGAATTTTATTCTTCTTCCTCCATTTCATTAATATCATTGGATCTAGGATGTTGATAGGTTTGAAAGAACCAAATCCATAATATTAGATGAATGATATTAATGATAGTGTGAGTTGATTATCTTTATGCATTTTATCTTCTCCTTCTCCTTTTTTTTTCTTTTGATCGATGAAAGTCTTAATACTTTGAGAATTCTTATGGATTCTTAGTAAAGACTAGATCGTTACCTATTTTCTTTTCGTGCGGTATTGCTTTCGGAAGGCGATCTACATATCGTTCTTCTCGCCTGCATTAGCACATAAAGTTTTGACCGGCCTCGTTGTAGGGTGATTTCTACATAAATCACTTGGCGATCTGCTTAACATAGCGCAATATTTCGTGTCCTGAATAAAAAAGATCAAATATGGAAGAGAATTGTATGCGGTTGATTTAAGACTTGTGGAGGTTTTGATCGTGTAGTCGCTATGATTTTATCAAGCTTCTGATAAACCCCATTGAATTTAAATCCGAGTACATCATTCACTCACCATAGATCTTCCTACTAACTTTGATAACATACTTGACAAGTTTCAAGATGGTTATCTTTAACATCTAACAACTAACTTTAATTTCCGCACCTTTACTATACCGCTCTTAATATTTCTCGCTTTATCGCTTTATTTTATCATTTCATCATATTTACTTTCCGCCATTTTCTCTTTGTCCACTTGGACATATGTTTATGCTTCCGTTATTTTTCTTTGTCCACTTGGACCATACATTACTTTTTTTGCTAAAATACTAATAAACAACCGAAAATCTAAAAAATACATAAGGCTCTCTTGGGACTATCGGTTACTATCCCTAGCATTTTGGAGATTCAGACTTATGGACCTAGTACCTCTGGACCCATTCTATTATTATCCTGTGATTGTTCTGTCTGTCTGGCATTGTTCTGTTGTATGTTTATGTGTGCAGGTATTTCCTTGAAAGCCCTTGATGGTTAATTCCAAGGCATTGATATAAGGATTTTACCCGAAAACAGCCGTTACTCTGCCCGATTTTCGTCAGAATCTTAATGTGCTTAATGAAAAGTGGTGTTAAGACAATAAGTTCATCTGGATCCCCAAGTGTTAATGTGTTGGTATTGATAATTCCAAAGGATGGGAAAACTACCTTGGCTCTTAATGTCAAGTGTTGGCTTCTTATTTCGGTTAGACCGTTTCTTTCCTTAGCTTTTATTTTATGCACTAGGTTAGCCTCTTCATCTCCTTCCACTTCTTAGATTTTCAAAATCTTCTCCCTTTTTCAAAAATCTTCTTATGTTTGCAAACCTTTTCAAAACCTTTTCTTAAAATATCTTTCGCCCTTAGTGGCCTTTCTTCAAAAGTTTAGACACCGTTAATTGTCGAAATGAGTGGTTATACCCCACGATTTTGAAATTGATTGATAATAATGAGATCTTTTCCGCGTGAGAGAGCTAGTGGCATACTCGTTGATTTTATCCGAGTTGGAGCCCTTCTTTCATTTGCGATGCAAAGAACTTGTTTGTTCTCATGCTCAAGATCAATGGCTGAGTATTTCTCTCTAACGACAACAAAGTGTTTATTCGTTTTTAAAACGTTTTTTCCCAAAAGCGGAACTACATTAGCTCTGAATTCTCCATTGCACCGAGGAGGTATGTAGGCCCAAAGCTTAACGCTTTGCCGAGCTTATTTTAAAAATAAAACAAACCGTTTTTTAGCACACACACACAGATTTTCAAAAAGGTTCCCGTGGAGTACCACGGATATGAGGGGTGCTTTAAACCTTCCCCTCATATAATCAACACCCGAACCTGAGTTCTCTTTCATGTTTTAAAAACAAAACTTTGGGTTTTACGTTCTTTTCCCTTTTCCTTTGAAAAAATAAAGCGAGGTGGCGATTTCAAAACGGAATATTGATTCGAGTCAATCCTATGGCTTTGATGTCAGATTTTCCCCGCTACAACTCCCTAGTTTAAATTCTCCCCAGTAGAGTTATCTCTCAACATAACAATAAAATCAATCAAAAGCCTCAAGCTTGGGCCTTATTCAAGCCAGCTAAAAAATCAATTTTTCAAACAATAGATAGACATAGCTCATCTTCATAGGTAGATATTTCTCCTATCTCACCACAAACAAACAATCATTTCAAATAATCATCATTTCAAAAAAATCATCATTCTCCCATTTAGGACTCGTGAAAGGCATGCTCTGGCAACACACCCAGACTTGTACGACCCTTTCCCTAAATTGGTTGAGAATCTTTCATTTGAGAGGCACGATGGCTGTCATACTTGATCAACCAAGTAGACTCCCCTCTTAATGAAACGTCATTTTTTTAGCCTTTCTGTCACTTTAAAATGTTTGTGGTGGAATAGTAGAAATACCTCTCTGTAAAGATGATTTCATGTCTCTTTATTGTAAATAGAGATTTAATTCAAAGCTTCAACCTTGAGCTTCAACCAAGGCACCCAAAAACCATTTAAAATCCCTAATTAGTTCCCCGAACTACATTAAGCTCTGACTTCCATTCGTGATATGTAGGCATGAGGTTCACAAGGAATCTCAGCGAGCTAATAAAATACCAAAAATAGTCAGTCTGTCGGTCTTTTTAAATCAATTCAATTCTCTCTCCTAACATAAAGGAGAAACTTTCCCAATCATTAGCAGTAAACACAATCACAATGACACAGAGAAGGTTCCCGTAGAGTACTACAAATATGTAGGGTTCTTAAGCCTATTTTTGTTTATCTGTGTGTTTTTATCTGTACATATTATTGTGTGCTTTGTTTGTTTATTTTCTTTTTTTCTTTTTGGTGCTCGATGGTTCCTCCGTGATGAGACAAAGTTCTAACCCGAACTTTGGTGAGTAACTTGAGATAGGAGGTGGTAAGACCAATAGTCGCATGTCAGGAGCAATCCTTACCATGAGCGTCATATGGTGGAACCCCAATCAGTGGAGGCCTCATGGAAGGTAGTAGAGGTTGTTACGAATCATCGTGATAACGCTATTACTTTCAATAGTGAGTGTCCGTAGAAGCTGAATGGCCTAGAACCCTTTTAACCAATCTAAGCCTTTTTAGGATGTAGTGCAGAAACAAGATCAAGTACCAATTTGAGCTTGTTGTCATGCGATACTACGCTCAGACGAGGTCTTTTTAGGCATATTATTGGCGCCCATGAGCAATTGTGTGTGCCGGTAATATCCGATAGAAGATTGAAAACTCTGGGAACCTTTGTAGAACCCGATTGGTAGGTACAAAATTCCCTAGATCATACCTTTTGGGATGGTTGGACCCATGGCTCCATGCTCGTGACGTCGAACCTTTGAACTATGATCTTATGTGACCTTGTGTGCTCTTGGTTGTGGTTGATGCATAAACCATGCATTCATGCATCCATGAAAACTCTTTTTCTTTTGATTTTCAAGGAACTTAGATGTCTTTCCTTGTAAACATCATAAGTTTCATCAAACTCAATGGATCTTGGGTGTTGATGGGGTGAAAACTCTAATCCACCAAAATGGATGATTGATTTTGATGATAACTTAATCAAAGCTTTAGTCCAATGTTTGAGTGTTTACAAGTTAATATCTTAAGTTCCTTGAAACTCAAAAATTAAAAAAAAAAACAAATTACTGCATTGCATGCATCATTCTACATTTGGTCCTGCTTTCTAAAGAAATTCTCCAGAGCCTTATTTCCTTTCTCCTGGTATCATCAGTACAACGCTCGTGCTAAGAAGAAATGGAAAGTATCAAACAAGAAATTCTTGAACTCCGCAAAGAGGTGGTTACTTTGAAGGCTGGTATGGAGCATCTGACTGCTCTGGTTGAGGCTCTAGTTGCTGCCCAAGTCAATCCTCCTATGATGGAAGAAAGGATGGCAAAGGTCTTTCTTGAAACTTTGAGCTCGTTCTTTCCCAAGGGGACAGTAGTCAGTACACCTGCTGACTTCCATAGAGAGGTGGATATGAAAGCGCTTCTAGAAAAGGATGTCCGAAAGGAATGTCTGTTTGAAGAAGGTAACTCAGCTGGTAGTGTGAAGAAGTTTGGTAATGACTTTTCAAAGAAGATAATCAGGGGAGGAAACAATCATCATGTTTCCTATGTCATTCCTGTATCCAATTCAGTTCATGCAATCCCAGATTATCAGCAGAGCACTCGTCAACAAGATTCTCCACCGAACGAGCAAAATCAACCTCAAAAGGGGAATTTTGATCCTATCCCCATGACTTACGCAGAATTGTTCCCTGCTCTAGTTCATAAGAATTTGGTTCAGACAAGGTCACCACCTCCAATTCCAGAGAAGATTCCTTGGTGGTACAATGCTAATGTCACTTGTGCTTTTCATCAGAATGCTCCTGGACATGACTTAGATAATTGTTGGCCTCTAAAAAATGAAGTTCAAAGATTAATCCATGCTGGTATTTTGACTTTCCAAGATGTTGGTTATGATGTTCAAGCCAATTCTTTGCCAAAGCATGATTGAATCACTATTGATGGTAGCCTAAAGCTCGAAAGATGTTTCGTTCAGCATATGCCCAGATGGAGAGAGTTTTTCTCAATTTTTAGTATTCTTATTGATTTCCATTTGTAATATTTCTTGTTTTTCAATGCATTGTTTGCATGTAGAAACTTGTTTATTTTTGAATGTTAATGCTAACACAACGATAATGTTTGTGTTGAAGTAATCCATTCGTTTCACTCATGTTTATTTGTTTTTATGCATTATGATACCAATTACTTTTGCCAAACTCTTGCTTATGCAAAGATTAGAGGGAGGATGATGATCTGAAAACGCAAAATTTTTGGTTGTATGCTTTTGAATAAGACCCAGCTGATGATGTACAGGCATTGTTTCAAATTCCCAAACACCGGAGATATAAGGAAGATAATCCCTTGTTAACCCCTTTGAGCCTTGAAGTAGGAGCTTCTTTTCTAAACGAAAAAAACCTAATTTTAAACCTGGGGCAGGGTAGTCTTCAGTTAATTGGACCGAGTGTTCATATTTCAAAAAAGGATTGTGCATCCAAAGGTCAAACACGTCATATCCACATCAAAGGATGGATCATGGGAAACCACAATGGTTATTCTCCCCGCATCAAAAGGCTGGAAAATGTGAAACCACAATGGTTATCCTCCATACGCCAAAGAATGAGGCAGTCACAACCCTCTCAGCAAATCAAGACAAAGTCAATATCACACGATTTGTTCAAATCAAAAGAATGAATAAAAAAAATGAAAAAAAAATAAAGAAGAAGAAAAAGCTCGCTAAGTCAGAAACTTGACAATAAATGACTTAGGCAAAAGTTAAAGCATCCCGCTGGACGACCAATTCAAAAGAATCAGTCCAGGCAAAAGTTTGGGAAATAAAAAAAAAAAGAAGAGAAAAGAGTGAAAAGTAAAAAAAAAGGACTACAAAGCAAAAGTCCTCAACAATGAACAAATCTGTGTGAATACAAAAATGAAGACAAAAGGGTGACTGTTACTCCAAGAAAGCTTCATTAGGTCCTTAATGGCACAAAATCCTTTTGAGAGATGAATACTCATGTTGAGTTAACTAAACATAGGACTGGAGAACATCACGAAGATGGGGTGGGCTAAATAAACTTTGAGCCTAAAAATCTTTTTTTTTTCTGAAAATCGTGAACCAGGCCACGTTACAACCCTCAAAAGTCCTAATTGAAGCAGGGTTTATTTCGAGAGCATACTTAAACAAGAAAGCGTTCCTGACTCCTACCGGTTATGTTGAAAACGTGTGTTGGTATCATATGCATAAAAAATAAAAAAATCAATGTCATCTCTTAACTAGTGATTCATTCACAAAGTTGTGACATCTTTTCAATAAAATTTCAAGACTTACATAATTGTTGCATTTTCATTATCATTCTCAGAATAAACATTTTTCTGCTTGTAAACATTTGTTTGACATCCAGGAAGTTTACATCTGATCATCAGTAGAAAACTAAAACATTGCCAGGGGCATGTTGTTTTCCCAGTATAATGCTTTTGCAAGTTTGATTACCATCATGGGGAAAATCTCGAAGACTCTGTCGAGTAAAAGAATGTGCCAAGTTTAGTCAATCTGGGGCAGCTACGTCGAGATTTGACAAATCTCTCCAAGAATCTGTTGATCTGGTGCAGATTATTCCAAGTCTTCATGACGCCAAGGATCTCTATGAACCTTTTTGAGGTAGTTTCCTTTCATAGACCATGTAATCTGGGGCAAGTTGTGAATCCGAAGTTACCTTGATCACCTCATTAGCTTGAAGTATAAAGGTTGTTGCCATGATCAATCCAGAGTATGTCACTCTCTACCAAGAAGTTTTGAGACAACGGTTGACTGTTGGGTTTTCTTTCTCACCTTGTGTTGAGTTTTGAACTAAAATACCCCGCATGTTAACTTGTTTGCTTTGATGTTAACTTCTTATTTCCTCTGCAAGTTCGGAATGGAGATTTTCTCCAAAGAAATTTTCTTTGATTTCCCATAATAGAGCTTGATGTGTTGTCCAATCTTTTTGATAAGAAGAAGATGATCTGTAAATTCCTCACAGAGATTGATTAATCCCCAGTTGAGTTTATTCTTCAAGGGGCAAAGCTTTGTTTGACCGTTTCTATCCAGTTTGTTCTTGGAGTTGAACTTTGGTCTCTTGCAATACTATTTTGAACCTCTCTAGGCTGGGAAACCTAGATTGAGAAGGCATTTATTTTGCACCTCTTGAGGATTTCTTCTTTCCTCAACAATGGAAAATTCATTTGTGATTGATGTTCTTATCAGAGACTGAAATATTTATTTTCCGGCAGTGTTGTTATTGCACTCCCTTGGAATTTGTGCTTGAAAGCAAGGGGCAGGTTTTGACTTTAAGCAACTTATGTTATCCCCCATCATGTTTTGGCTGACAACAAGCCTCTTTATTTGAGCAAGTTTGTACGTCTCCACATATCAATCTTATCTTCAAAGCAAGCAAAAATCTCCTTCAAAGAGTAAGTTTGTTCACTACTTTTGTTATTCCCAACGGGTCAGTAGACGGCAATCTTCTCTGGAAGATAGTTTGTCCACTTTTGGACTTCCCAAGCAGGTCGATAGTTGACAATTTTCTCCAGAAAATAGCTTGTCCGCTTTCAAAGTTCCCCACCAAAGTCAGCAAATGGCAGTCTCCTCCATTAGAAAACAGTTTGCTCACTTTTTCCCTTTGAGATAACGAATGGCAGTCTCTTTCCGCAAAAGATAGTTTGTTCCGCTTAAGGATTTCTCGACAGGGTCGGCAAATGGCAGTCTCTTTCAGCAGAAGACAGTTTGTTCCCTTTGAGATAACGGATGGCAGTCTTCTTCATGAAGACAGTTCGTTTAAGAATTCTAATTTTAAAGTAAGCAAATGGCAGTCTCCTCCATTAGAAGACAGTTTGCTCACTTTTTCCTAAGATGGGTCAACGAATGGCAGTCTCTTTCAGCAGAAGACAGTTCGTTCCGCTTAAGGATTTCTCGACAGGGTCGGAAAATGGCAGTCTCTTTCAGCAGAAGACAGTTTGTGCCCTTTGAGATAACGGGTGGCAGTCTCTTTCAGCAGAAGACAGTTCGTTCCGCTTAAGGATTTCTCGACAGGGTCGGCAAATGGTAGTCTCTTTCAGCAGAAGACAGTTTGTGCCCTTTGAGATAACGGATGGCAGTCTTCTTCATGAAGACAGTTCGTTTAAGAATTCTAATTTTAAAGTCAGCAAATGGCAGTCTCCTCCATTAGAAGACAGTTTGCTCACTTTTTCCTAAGATGGGTCAACGAATGGCAGTCTCTTTCAGCAGAAGACAATTCGTTCCGCTTAAGGATTTCTCAATAGGGTCGGCAAATGGCAGTCTCTTTCAGCAGAAGACAGTTTGTTCCCTTTGAGATAACAAATGGCAGCCTTCTTCGCGAAGACAGTTCGTTTTGCTTAAAGATTCCTCAACAAAGTCTGCAAATGGTAAGTCCCTTCATCAGAAGTGACAATTTGCATCCGGTTCCTTTTTTCAAACCATGTCCTTGATTAAAGAAGAAGTTGATCCCTATTCTTAGCAGCAGCTTATTATTTTCAGCAGCTTATCGTCAACTATTGAGACGATGATTCAATTTCCTTCTACCTTCAACTATTGAGTTGGTAGCCTATCGTCAACCATTGAGGCGGTAATTGTAACACCCAACTTTTCCCAATTTAAAAATTAGGGTAAAATAGTAATAATATTATCAGAGTAATACAACACAAGCGGAATGTCACATCTTTCAAATAAAATAGAAACTAATGTCTCCATACTTTATTTATTCGTTTCTCTCAAATATCAATAATACAGCGGAAATAGTTTTTTTTTATTTAAAATAATTCACGGCAAACTTGCCTCCAATAAATAAAATCCACTTTAACTTGTGGTTCTCCAAAAAAATAGAATTTAAAAACGATACGTAACAAAATTCAATAAAATAACATTTGAAATAAATTCCCAAAAATTCTCGTGTTACGTATCAGAGCGACTCCTAAGACTCGATCAAGCAACACGTACTCCACGTACAGCTTAAGTACCTAAATTATCTGTACTTCCGAAGAAGCACAGGCACAGCAAACAAGAAAGAAAGGGGTGAGAACTACATTCAATAAATAACGGTGAATAATACATGCTAAGGAGTAGTACTCACGCCAATCACACACATAATCACATATTTTCAACACACATATCAATTCAATCACAATTTAACAATCAATTATAATAATGCAATGTGACTCCATGATTTGACACAATGCATGTGGTACCAAAACACGGTTCATTCAATCGAACCCGATTCACAAGGAATCCGGATAGTTCACATACACTCCACTGAGCAACGAATTATCTCCAACACAACTCCACAAGTGAGTCCGGACCTACTAGGCATCTACCAAAGATTTTCACCTAGCAGTCTCAATGCTATGATATGCAATTCACCGATAAAAAAACAATATACATATTAAAAATAAACAATATGCATTTTCACGATCCTCCTGATCACTCATACACCACGTTTATCGTAATTCATTTCGGAATTACACTCGCTGTCCAAATACAGCATATAACAATTAGTCACTTTATTTTTAATAAACTTTATCAGTTATTTATCCATATGTGTACTAATAATTTACACCGATAATACACTTTTATTCGTATTATTTTTCTATCCCTGCAATTCTGTCATAACACACAAATTCCAATTTTAGATCAAAAGTGGGAATTAATTAAATCACCAATCTCACTTTTCTCAGACTGTCTAAAAATGTGCACCGCTGCAAGTTACGGGACTTATTATATCATAAACTTAAATTCTGCTATCTTATATATATTTTTCTGCTATTGCAAATTCGTTTGCTACCGGATTCTAAATTGGTTACTACTATTAGATGAACTAATGTTACGTCCATGTTTTACTCCCACCTAAAATATGACTTAATAACAGGGAAATTATATAGTTATAATAATAATTGTTCTCTAATAATACTATTTTCTATTAGTTGCTGCCAAATCACTGTACTTTCTATTATTTAATTTCTAGCTAGTTTCACTTTTATTAGATGAATTCATCATATTATGCTACCACATTTCTAAAATTATTAACTTCAGCAGTTACAGTAAGTAATTCAAAACAAAACCATCAAGATACAATGACACGGGCTCCACTCTCAATTGAATTTCTATTGTTCCTATATAACATTTTAGTGATACATATAATGCTCCCTCTATTCAAGATACTAATAAATGAATTAAAGTGATTCTACTTGTAATCTACTGTAACTAGTTAAGAGTAAAGGCAAGATGAATAAAAAATAGAAAAAAAATCACGTGGCCCACCTAAAGACTCCCAGACGAATGCCCCCCTCTTTAATAGTATGTTTGTTCAGTAAACAGAGCAATTTCATCGTTCAGTATAGTTTCTATTTTACACCAGTTCATTTCTACAATCATACAATCTAAATAATTTAAATCAAACAATTCATACCAAACAAGAATTAACATATGAAATTCCTACGAGGGAAAGGACCCCTCACTACCCTCTCATGATTATATCACCTATAATGAATTCATTCTCCCCCCTTACCTCGATTCCGGAAATTGTTTTGACTATTGGGAAATCTCTTAGTGGCCTCCTTATTCTTCCTCCTCCCTTAGCCTCCAAATGCACAAATGATTCTAAAAACCTAATTCCTCTCCTTAGACCCTTATATACTCATTAGTAAAATACCACTCTTGCCCTTAGCCACTAATAACCTAATTTCCATAATTATATTAATAATGATAATATTAATAATAATACTAATAATAATATTTCTAATAATAATATAAATAATAGTAACAATACAAAAAATAGTAATATTAATATTAATATTATTAATATCAATAATATTACTAATAATAATATTACCCCAAGTCTATTATTACTAAATTAATGTTATTCCGACATTTTAATTTACCCGCTCCGGTAAGGGTACTCCGCCTACGCGTTCGATCACACACCCAAAACAAAGTTAATCAAATAAAATACTACGAAGATTAAATAATTTAAAATGGGGTGTTACAGTAATTCAGTTTCTTTCTACCTCCAACTATTGAGTTGGTAGCTCACAATCAGTGGAACGTTCGTATATGTTATCGTCAATGGTACGGCGGTATATCTCTTCATATCACCAATTGTATGATGGTGTGTTTTCTGTTAACGGAAGATGGGTATTCTGATTCCCCAGTGAAAGAGGACGCATATTTTCTCATCCCCAGTGAAAGAGGATGCCCCCTTTTCTCACCCCTAGTGGAAGGTGATGCTATAACCTCTCTGACGCGAAGTGTTTTCCCCAGAGAAATTTCTTTCCCCGCCAAAGTTTCGTCTCTCCAACAAAGTCTTGCCTTTTCCCAGTGGAGTTTCTAAGACGTTTGTTTCCCCAGCGGAGTTATAGCAAGACATTTGTTTTCCCCAGTGGATCACTTGTTACTCCCTAGTGTTGTCATGCTTTATTATCATCACATGCATTCATTAACATTGCATTGCATCTTAGGATCAAAAATTGTGTTTTATATATTTAAGTCTCTTCGGTTTTGTCAAAACGAAGATTTCCAATCATCGTATCTCCAAATCGAAGAAACTTAAATAGGGGCATCTGTCATACCCCAATTTTTGATCCTAAGATCCTATATCATTCATATCCCAATCACTAATCAAGAGCTTCACTTGGAAGTTTTGTTTATGGTGTTGCACTCACCTCATCAATCAGAGGGACCATCAAGCACCAATGATTGTTTACCTTGTATGCATATTATACTAACCCAAATACCAAAAATATTGCTTTGTTTCTTTGTAGGCTTTTGTTTTGTAGGTACCAAGCCAGGACATGCAATAAACAAGGCATTTTTCACATTTTTGACTGATGAAATCGATTTCCCTATTGGGTAAATCGATTTCCCTGCAGCAATCTTCAACAAAATCACATTCTGGACAGCATGAAATCGATTTCCCTCCTGGGTAAATCGACTTCCCTAGTGTATTTTGCGCCAATTTCTCTTCTGGAACAGAGTGAAATCGATTTCACTCCTGGGGAAATCGATTTCCTTAAGGCAAAATTCAAAAAATATAAGGAGGGAAGCTTGACATCATTCTGGCACCTTTTTCTTTGATCATTTTACCAATTTTCCACCTCATCAAAATTAACCCCTTCATTAAACCCACTTAAACCTCATTTTACCATTTCTTACCATTTAAATACCACTTTAATCACCAATTAAACACAAGCTAATTACCAAATGCAAAAAGACCAAACTACCACTATTCTTGCTCTCATCCTATAAATAGAGCCCTCTACTCACTCATTTCTCAAGCTTTGAGAGCCAACAAATCCCTAGCAATTTCTCTCCTCATCCCTACCAAATTCACCAAAGCTCTTTGTTCTTTCATAAAGTTTGTGAGTCACATCTTGAACCTAACAAACTTTGAGCTAAGCCACCATCCATTTCACTCTTTTTTCTTCAATTGTTGAGAGATCAAGATTTGTGTTGGTGATTCTTGAAGTAGATCCAAATTTTATTCAAGATTTGGTAAATTTTCTTCATCCTTTTAGTATATCATGATGTAGCTCCTTGTTGCTTGTGTGTGATGCATCTTTGATGCTATATTGGTGCTATTTGATGGTGATTTGATGGAAAATTCGTGCTCCAATTGATGTTTGATCATAAGGTGTTTGTATATTTGTTCAAGTCAAGTTTTATGCCTCTAAATGCTGTTTTTGCTGGATTTTACACTGAGGAAATCGATTTCCTTAAGGCTGAAATCGATTTCCTGCTGAACGTAACCTATTTTTTTTGAAAACTGCACTATGGAAATCGATTTCCCCCTGCATGAAATTGATTTCCTGCTGGTAGAATGTGGTTTTTTGCCCTTTTTTATGCTTGTTTTGGCTTCCTACTTCCTCCACTTCATTAATATCATTGGACCTAGGATGTTGATAGGTTTGAAATGACCTAATCCATAATATTAGATGAATGATATTAATGATAGTGTGAGTTGATTATCTTTTGTGAATTTTATTCTTCTTCCTCCATTTCATTAATATCATTGGATCTTGGATGTTGATAGGTTTGAAAGAACCAAATCCATAATATTAGATGAATGATATTAATGATAGTGTGAGTTGATTATCTTTATGCATTTTATCTTCTCCTTCTCCTTTTTTTTTCTTTTGATCGATGAAAGTCTTAATACTTTGAGAATTCTTATGGATTCTTAGTAAAGACTAGATCGTTACCTATTTTCTTTTCGTGCGGTATTGCTTTCGGAAGGCGATCTACATATCGTTCTTCTCGCATGCATTAACACATAATGTTTTGACCGGCCTCGTTGTAGGGTGATTTCTACATAAATCACTTGGCGATCTGCTTAACATAGCGCAATATTTCGTGTCCTGAATAAAAAAGATCAAATATGGAAGAGAATTGTATGCGGTTGATTTAAGACTTGTGGAGGTTTTGATCGTGTAGTCGCTATGATTTTATCAAGCTTCTGATAAACCCCATTGAATTTAAATCCGAGTACATCATTCACTCACCATAGATCTTCCTACTAACTTTGATAACATACTTGACAAGTTTCAAGATGGTTATCTTTAACATCTAACAACTAACTTTAATTTCCGCACCTTTACTATACCGCTCTTAATATTTCTCGCTTTATCGCTTTATTTTATCATTTCATCATATTTACTTTCCGCCATTTTCTCTTTGTCCACTTGGACATATGTTTATGCTTCCGTTATTTTTCTTTGTCCACTTGGACCATACTTTACTTTTTTTGCTAAAATACTAATAAACAACCGAAAATCTAAAAAATACATAAGGCTCTCTTTGGACTATCGGTTACTATCCCTAGCATTTTGGAGATTCAGACTTATGGACCTAGTACCTCTGGACCCATTCTATTATTATCCTGTGATTGTTCTGTCTGTCTGGCATTGTTCTTTTGTATGTTTATGTGTGCAGGTATTTCCTTGAAAGCCCTTGATGGTTAATTCCAAGGCATTGATATAAGGATTTTACCCGAAAACAGCCGTTACTCTGCCCGATTTTCGTCAGAATCTTAATGTGCTTAATGAAAAGTGGTGCTAAGACAATAAGTTCATCTGGATCCCCAAGTGTTAATGTGTTGGTATTGATAATTCCAAAGGATGGGAAAACTACCTTGGCTCTTAATGTCAAGTGTTGGCTTCTTATTTCGGTTAGACCGTTTCTTTCCTTAGCTTTTATTTTATGCACTAGGTTGGCCTCTTCATCTCCTTCCACTTCTTAGATTTTCAAAATCTTCTCCCTTTTCAAAAATCTTCTTATGTTTGCAAACCTTTTCAAAACCTTTTCTTAAAATATCTTTCGCCCTTAGTGGCTTTTCTTCAAAAGTTTAGACACCGTTAATTGTCGAAACGAGTGGTTATACCCCACGATTTTGAAATTGATTGATCATAATGAGATCT
Source organism: Vicia villosa (assembly GCF_029867415.1). Classification (NCBI taxonomy): domain Eukaryota; kingdom Viridiplantae; phylum Streptophyta; class Magnoliopsida; order Fabales; family Fabaceae; genus Vicia; species Vicia villosa. Next base: position 163,994,041 of record NC_081183.1, read on the forward strand.
TTTCCGCGTGAGAGAGCTAGTGGCATACTCGTTGATTTTATCCGAGTTGGATCCCTTCTTTCATTTGCGATGCAAAGAACTTGTTTGTTCTCATGCTCAAGATCAATGGCTGAGTATTTCTCTCTAACGACAACAAAGTGTTTATTCGTTTTTAAAACATTTTTTCCCAAAAGCGGAACTACATTAGCTCTGACTTCTCCATTGCACCGAGGAGGTATGTAGGCCCAAAGCTTAACGCTTTGCCGACCTTATTTTAAAAATAAAACAAACCGTTTTTTAGCACACACACACACACAGATTTTCAAAAAGGTTCCCGTGGAGTACCACGGATATGAGGGGTGCTTTAAACCTTCCCCTCATATAATCAACACCCGAACCTAGGTTCTCTTTCTTGTTTTAAAAACAAAACTTTGGGTTTTACGTTCTTTTCCCTTTTCCTTTGAAAAAATAAAGCGCGGTGGCGATTCAAAACGAAATATTGATTCGAGTCAATCCTTGTTGCACCCCAAAATTTGCCCATATATTTATTCCTAACTGGCTTAGACTTCTCATTTCATGTGCATCCTATTCTAGGACATTAACATAACATCATGCATCATTAATCAATAACTTTTCATTGGATCAAGGATCTTGGAAGCTAGGGTTTTATATGGTCATTATGGGCTTCTTTCTCCTAAAGCTACAAGGTTTTCCTCTATGAAGATTCACCAAGGGCAAGAGGAATATGGGTTTTATATGTGGTGTCTACAATCATTAATTCGACTGAGGTTCATCAGATTTCATGTCGATATGTTCTTATGCGCTTCAATTCTTATCTTCTTCAAGAATTCCTCAAGGCATTACTGTTGTGGTGGGTTGAAATACAAGGGTAATGGCAGGAGAGGTTGACTTGTTCATTTATCTTGATCAATACAACTTTTGGCTCGCATCATGTACTTAGTACTTCAATTGCGGGTTAATTGAGATTTCAAGAATTAATGATTCAAGACTTGTCGTTGAAATTTGGAAGTGAAGGTTTATTAAGTGGACTTGAGGTTATTCATTAAAACTTGAAGTGGATTTGCGTAAATAAATAAAAAAGAGAGTAATCGGAAGTGTTTGGTATTCCCGTTACAAGACTAAGGCGTGCATGATTATTCATCAAAAAGATTTGTTAGGCATTGGTGCAATTCTATTCAAATTCATTCAACTCAAAATTCAAGTTCCAAATGACATTCATTATGCCATATTCAAGTTCCACCATTCAAATACTTCAAAAGAATCCATTCATTATAAATTCCCAATTTCATTACAAAAATCAAGTTCTATACATCATCAAATTCTTCTAAGGTTCATACAATACCATTACATTCCATCCAAATCCATTACAAAAAGATCACAAAAGCTCATTACAATTATCCATTCAAGTTCCATTCAAAATCTATTACAAAAATCCAAATAGAATTACATAGAAAGTTACAATAAGAATACAATTGACCCTTTGACATTCTTTTACAAGTTAACTCTCATAAACCTATCACTTTTCAAAATCTTTATCACTTTCTTTCTCCATGATCAAAGCTCTAAGTCACCAATTCTTCTTCACTTCCAGAACCACACCAGTCCCACATCAACTCCATATATACCTGCATACATTCACATCAAAGTCAGGTTCATTCAAAGAAAATAACACCATTTGAAACCATCCTGCTGCCACATATTCAAACATAGACAAAATTCACAAAGCCATAACAGTTGCATATAAACCATACATCTAACCATAAATAGTCCAATTCAATTCAAGCCAAAAACAAAGTTAAAGTGCTGAACCAAATTAGAAAAATGCAGCATTCAGAATAACATTTCCCTAACAGGCCCTGCACACATTCCCCTAGTCAGCCCCATACTTTCATTCATAACAGAAATAAAACCACTCCTACAATCATTCAAATGACCACAACAACCCACCACCCTGCATGATACACAGAAAATCAGCCAAAGACAGTTCAGAATAACACAAAATATCATGTATCTTAAACCAGTATAAAAGAGATAAACTAGTTTCAAACAGTCCCTGCCTTATCTTATACAAAAATCACTAACAGTCCACAAATACTCAGCAGCCCTGCCATCCTATTGATTCCCATTGCTAACAGTCAGTTCAAACCTCCAACAGGATTCAACTCACCCTAATTACCCCAACTGTCCCATAGCCTAACCGAATTTCTAACCATTTTTCAAGCTAGCCTTAACTGATTGATAACAGAAAACCAACTACCTGCCAGCTCATCAAACAGAATCATAACTAACCTATAACTAACTGCAGCAGTTACTAACAGATTGATAACAGAAAAGAGGAGGGAATAACCAATAAAATCGGATTGATAACTAACCTTCTGAGGATTCAATCTCCCTATATAACAGAACTTCTCCACCCCTTCAATGCTCTCTCTCCATCTTCACCATTTTTGATCTCTCGATTCATTCTCCATTCGTTCATCACCATCCTCACTTCACATTCAGCATCATCTCCCTTCATCACCTCCAACTCTTTCATTCTTCAATTCACTGCAAAATCATCACCTTCTGAGTAGTACCACACAATTCTTCATCGATTCATCTTTAAACTCACCCCTCCAATCTTCAAATTCTTCAACGAGCTTCAAGAGTGCCTCACACCGTTCTTCATCTTCATCACTGTAACTTCATGATTCTTCATCGCACATCTTCATCATCTCCGTAGATTCTGCAGAAAAGAGAAAGTGAAAAAAGAAGAGGAAATTCGAATAGAAAAGAAGAAAAAACGAAGAAGAAGGGAACGATTGAATGCGTTTACCGATCGATGTGAAAACGAAACGAATCTGAGAGAGACTCCGATCGAAGAACGAAACTCGAATCGGAGAGATGAGATAAGAGACGAAGTCGGAGAGGCGGAAGAGAGGCAGTTGTGTTGGTTGGTGCACGGAAGCGTTGCCGGAGAGGGATGAAACTCCGCCGCCGTCGCGAATCCACGAAGAAGATGAAAGTGAGCAAGGCGAGGGAACTGATAATGAGAGTTGATGCTATTGATTCGTAGCGCCGTTCACGGTGGCGATCAGAATTTGACCGGAGAAGAGAGCATTGCCGCCGCCGTTTCACGTCTGTGATTTCGCGAGGGAGAGGGAGAGTTTCGCTGAAGAAGTTCAATCGTCACGAAAGTAAATCCCTAATCCCCCTTTTGCCTTTCTTATTTTTTAATTTTAATTTTTTTTATCAAGATTAAAACTCTGAAATGATTATCCATGATACCTTGGGTCTGCAACAAATTCGTACTCACACCCCCTCTGAGCCCATCACCATTATTGAACAAAAATCTGTGACAAAAAAACTCTGCTGGGCCAGCAACACCCTGGGCCCAGCGCCTATGCCATATACACCACTAATTTCAGTTTAACACCCCCTGACTCACACTTAATAGATAGATTTTAGGTCTTCTTACTTAGTTTTTTTTACCACATTTTTAGGATTTTGATAACATGTAATAAATTCTGCTTTTGTTAGATTTTAGCATGATGAAACGGATATAAATGTCATAAAACCATTGAAGTTTGTTAGATTTTTAGGTAATTGTTGACAAAAATAAAATCAATAAAAAATACTTAGACTTCTTAATTAGTTTTTAGGCTAGTATTAATTTTGATGTCTAATTGGTAATTTTCCCACATTAAGAAACTCATAAAAATAGTAGTATTTTAGGTTAATATTTGGATTACTTCTTGTATTTCTTTTGTACCATTTCCATATTATTTTCGTATAAATGCTGTGTGATTTTGTTGCTTGATTTTAGCCATATTTTTGGCCCATGTTGTTAATACCATTTGTATGCTCCTCTTAGAATATATCCCATTAGTATGTTAACATTAGATGTAGATTTAGACTTGTAAATGACAATTAGATTAGAAAATAGGTTAGTTCCCCTTTCGCATTTCTTTTTCTTTTTCAACATTAAAAAACTTAATAAATACTGATAAGGATCATACCGTTTTTCTTTTTGTAGTAGGAAAGAAATGATTGGGGCGTAGGCCCCGATGTATGTTCTTTCCTACTTGGCGGAAGAGGGATGATTGAGGCGTAGGCCTCGGTGTATTTCTTAACCGCTATTTAAAGAATCGATTGTGGCGTAGGCCTCGATGTGCATTCTCTAAATATTCAAAAAAAACTGTATTTCTTAACCAATATTTAGAGAAACGATTGTGGTGTAGACCTCGATGTGCATTCTCTAAATATTCAAACTCTTTTTTTGGTATGATCTAAGTCACAAATAATTTCCCTTAAAAAAACACCCAACCAAAAAATACATAAAATGCTTAATAAAAGGCTCAGACTTAAAACAAAGTAAAGAAGCAATGCGGAGCCTTGTAGTGGGTTTTGTCATTGTGGAATTACAATAAAAGACACAAACCCAAGTTCATTTTCTTTTGCCTTGTTAGGCACCTAAGAACAAGTTAAGTCCTTTCCAAAATTAGGCGTATAAGTCTCCAAAGGTCGAGCATCGTGGATTGTGACCTTAACCGCTGTTCAACTAAAAAACACAAAACAAATGGAAACTATGGAGCCGAACTACGGTCGCTCTGATTCCTTTTAAGGGATACGTAGGCATTGGGTCGCGGGGCCTAAGCGAGCACACTTGTAAATAATTCCTTCTTTTCCCCGTATTTCTTTTGCATTCATTCGCATTTAGGTTTAGACATAGATACACCCTTTAGATAGAAGCAAACATAGGTGGATACCATCGAGTACGATGGGCGTGAGGGGTGCTAGCACCTTCCCCTTGCGTAACCGACTCCCGTGCCCTGTTCTCTGGTCGAAAGACCTCGTTCTTATTCTGAGTTAGGTTTTCTGGTATTCCTTTCCCTTGTGGGATGAATATATTGGTGGCGACTCTGATTCCATTTTTCGCGGTAGCGACAGCTGGCGACTCTGCTGGGGACGTTGCTAGACCTGTGCTGGTCCGTTCTTAGCGAGTCGATCCTAGCCTTTGTTTATTTGTTTTTGGGTGTTTCTTTGTTTGTTTGCTTATGTGTTTACATGTTGTATATATGCTTGCACATCATGTTTATTTTCTGCTTGCATATCATGCATCTGGACTATATTATGGGTCCCCGTGGGGACCACATATTTTTCTGCTTTGTTTTGCAGGTTGGGTGGGATGTTATATGAGGTAAAAGGCCCAATACCCAGGCCAGAGTTGACACATAGGATACCTAGGATAGAGTGGATAGTCATGACGCCGATGAGATGTCAGGTCTTGTCTAGTGCGATCATGAGACCCACGCCCAGTCGAGGTCTAAATGGGGTATCATTGTTGGCATGTAGATGCAACAATGGTGGTACCTCAGGAGGACTGATAACGCTGGTTGCCATTTTGACCTACCCTGACCTAGATTCACCCGTGAGTGGGGAGGGAATCATATTCTTTGCAGGTGCAGGTACAATTTCTGTCGGTAACTATTGGTTCTCCTGGTATTCAAAAAGGTGTCGGACCTTTGATCCTGTTACATCTGACCTACATCAGTTATTCAGAGGATTGTACAGTGGATACTAATATTATATGGACCTTGATCCCATGCTTTTGAATTGCATACCATCATTACTTTATCCACTTCATTTGTGGGGATTCTAAAGTCTATTTCCAAAAAAAAAGGAAACGGAAAAAAAGTAGAAAAACAAAAAAAAAAGAAAAGAGAAAAAATATTATATGCAAAAAAAAAAAGAGAATAAAAGAGAAACAAAGTTGATGAAAAGGCTTTAGGATCCCTTAGAAATGAAACATGCATTCATATTATCATGCATTTCATATTTCTCTCAGAAGCTTATGGGGGCCCTTTCTACACAGATTTTGACTTCAGCAACGAATTGACTTCTCACCGCTACGTGCTTGAAAGGTAACCATGGAACAACTTCGTGAGGACTTAACTCAGATGAGGACAGAAATGGGGATTAACCTGAATCATTGTATGGAGGCTATTCAAGCCCTTGCTTTTAGACACGAAGAATTGAGACAGATTCTTCAGAGGCCAGATACAAATGTTAATCTCAACATAGGAGAAGGTCTTGTGAATCAGAATGTTAGAAACACTGTTGAGATCCCAATTCCTGTTAAGGAGACTTCGCATCATGAGAATAATTCAGAATTTGAAGCCTTCAGGTTCCCGATTGACGAGTTTGAAAAAAGGTTCCACCTCCTGGATGAAAGGTTGAAGGCCATGGAAGGTCGTGACTCCATTGATTTAGATGCTGCTGGTTTGTGCCTAGTTCCTGGTATTAAGATTCCTGCTAAGTTCAAAGTCCCCAACTTTGAGAAATACAAGGGTACCACGTGTCCGATAGCTCATGTTAAGGCATTTTGCAACAAAATGGCTCCTTATGCTGAGAATGATAAGCTGTTAATGCATTTCTTTCAAGATAGCCTCAGTGGCACATCTCTTGAGTGGTATAATCAACTCGAAAGAACCAATGTCCGAACTTGGAAAGAACTAGCAGAAGCCTTTGTCAAGCGTTACAAGCACAACAGTAACATGGCTCCGACCAGAATGCAACTCCAAGCTTTGGCTCAGAAAACTAACGAATCATTCAGAGAATATGCCCGAAGATGGAGAGAATTAGCTGCTAAAGTTCAACCTCCACTCTTAGAGAAAGAGCTCATGGATATGTTCAAGGATGTGATGGAAAGTCCGTACTACCAATGTTTGGTTGCATGTAAAGCCTCTGATTTTGCAGAATTGGTTCTCGTCGGAGAACGAATGGAGCACGGTATTAGGAATGGTAATATCCAAGTTGTTGATACTCCTTCTGAATTCCATAAGCAAATGAATGAAAAGACCAATGCAGTTTCTGCTCATGAAGAGGAATCTCCTGATTATTCTCTTGATCATATCTCTTGTCATGAAGCAGTGGAAGTTACTCATGTTCCAGACGACCCACAAATTTGTGTTACAACTCTTAGTCAGCCTCCCACTCAGTTTGTTCAACGGAAGCTTATCCCATATGATCAATCAGTTCAATATGTGCCACAAAGGCAGAGTTGTCAGCAAATTTGTCACCAACAAGGTAGACAGAAGCATAAAAGGCCAAAAAGAGTGTATGATCCCATTCCTATGACTCGTGACAAGTTGTTCTCTCACTTGATCAATCTTTCCTTGGTAGAACCAAAGCAGTTGAAGCCTGTTTCTTTCCCGTATCCTGAGGGATTTGACCCTAATGTTAGTTGTAGCTACCATGCTGGGGCACCTGGGCATTCGATTGAAGACTGTCATCCATTCAAAGACAAGGTTCAAGACCTGGTTGATTCTATGGCTATCACTTTCACACATGAGGGCCAAAATTGAAGTTCTCCTTTGACTCAGTGGATCTTCTGAAGCAATAAGTCCATACGGAGTCAAGTCTCCTCAACAATGGCATTCATTTAGTTCTTTACTGCATTTTCATTTGTAATCTTTCTTTGTTTGTTTAAGCATTGCTAGCATGTAAAAATTTGTTAATTTCTGAATAAAAATCATAATACATTGTTTATGTTTGTCTTGAAGTAATCCATTTGTTTTCACTCAAAAAAAATGTTTTTGGCATTACGATACCAACTTTACTAATCTCTTGCTTAGGCAACGAGCGGAGGGAGAATGATGACAAGAAAAATGCAAAATCCCTAATTGTGTGTTTTTGAATAAAACCCTACTGAGGATGTACAGGCATTGTTTCAAATCCGCAAACACTGGAGATATAAGGGAGATAGACCCTCGTTAACCCCTTTGAGCCTTGAAGGAGGAGTTTCTTTTCTGATCAGAAAAAAACCCTTATTTATAACCCTGGGGTAGGGTAGTGTTCAGTTAATCTGACCAAGTGTTCAAAACTCATAAAGAGGATGCATCAAAGGGTACAACAATGGTTATCCTTCAAAAGGTTGAGGAATGTCATAACCGCAATGGTTATCCTTCACCTACTAAGAGGACAAAAGATGACGAAGCCACAATGGTAATTCTTCATCAATCAAGGAGTGAGGCAGTCGCAATCACCTCCCACAAATCAAAAACAATGCGAGGTCACACGACTTGTTCAAAAAAAAAGCGCAAAAGAAAAAAGCAAAGAAAAAGTGATGAAAAAATGAAAAGAAAAAATATATAGCAATGAAAAAGAAAAAGGGTGGTGAAAATAAAGCGAGAACAAAGTCGTGTGATAATGAATCAAAAGAATTAAAGGTGAGCGGCCGCCATGTCCGAAAAACCTCATTGATTCCTCAATCATTTCAAGAGTTCCTTGTGAGGGATGAACACTCATGTTGAGTTAATTGAACTTAGGAGTGGAGAACGTCATGAAGGGGGTGGGTACCAAATAATTTTGAGCCTAAAAATCCTTTATTTCTGAAAACCATGAACTCGACCAAATTACAACCCTTAAAAGTCCTAATTGAAGTAGGGTTTATTTCAAAAGCACACTCAGATGAGATAGTGTTTACTGACTCCCAATGAAGCTTAACACATATCTATGTTGGTATCGTATGCTCGCTTTATCTTTCATTCACAAGAGGTTGCAACCTCATTTCATAAAAAGTTTGTTTAAACTTCAAGACTAACATAGGCTTTGCATTAGGATTGTCATTCTTATAATTAACATTTTTTTGCATAAAAAAAAAAACATTTGCTTAAACACCAAGGAAGTTTCCATGATGAGAACCCATGAAGAGCTTGAATGTGTCAAAGTAAGAGAACTTGAAGACTCCGTTGAGCATGAGCAATTTATGCTTCTTTGATTGGTTACCCTGGGGGGAGAAGTCTGAATACTATGTTGAGTAGATGCATATTGGTTAACTACCTTGAGGGAAGATTTTGAAGACTCCATTGAATATGATAAAGTTGCTTCCATAGTTTGGTTGACTTCAAGGGAAGTAAACTCGAGGATCCTGATAAGATGTACATAATCAGGGGCAGTCACGACGAGGAATCTCTCTCGTGAGTTCAGCCGACCTGGGGCAAGCAAATCAAGGTTTGACATCTCAAATTTGACCAATTAGGGTTAATCAAGTCGAGGAATCTATCTCTTGATTTCAATCAATCTGAAGTAGTGATGTCGAGGAATCTCTCAAACTCACTCAATCTGGGGCAATTACGTCGAGATTCGACAAATCTCTTCAAGGATCCGTGGATCAAGAGAAAGAATATTTCAAACCCTTGAATATGCTGGGGCAGAATGATCTCAAGTAATTGGGGCATAAGGATCCCTTCGAGGCAGATCTCTTTGTAAATCAGGTAGCCTGGAGCATAATCTTTTTGGTTTTTATTGAAGGAATCGTCATTCACTTGTAAAGTGCATTTAACCCTCACATAATGGAGAAGTATCATAATGCTTTCCCCAGCGAGTTACCCTCTCCCCAAGCATAGGAGTTTATTTCCCATGGGATTTGGTTCCATTCTTTAAGCATAGGAGTTTATTTCTCCTAGAAAAGTCTCCCCCCCGAGCATATGAGTTTATTTCTCCTCGAGAATTCGTTCTCTCCCCAAGTATAGGAGTTTATTTCTCCTCGAAGTTGTTCCACTCATCCCATAAGGAGTTCCTCATCAAAAGTTCTCATCCCCAACATGGTAAATTGAGGGAATCTCCTCAAACTACAAATTCTCCAAACAATGACACCTAGTGAGAAGTCAGAAGTTAGGCTTTGCTACGCAAGTCAACAACCAGAAGGGGTATCTTGAAAGATTGGCATTCCCACAGAGTCCTCAACACTAAGGGGATTCTTCTTGGTGTTTACCTCTCCCGAGGCCAAAGATGAAATTCAATGGAATATTCCCCGAAGGGACCCCAATGATTTTGCTTCTTTATCACACGAATGCCTTTATTTGGCGCTCTGCATATAGTTTCATTGCATAATACATGGCATCCTCAAGCGCGTAGTATTTCCATGAAAATGGAGCATTACGCTAAAGAAAAATTCAAACATGCATCAATGCATAAGCCGGTTTGTGCGTGCTCCAAAAGCACGAGGTAATATATTCCCAGAAGAGGTCTCACTTTCTCTCTCCAGTGTGGATTGGACACAGAGTCTTTCTTCGTCAAGATCATTGTCTCTATGGTTATTTCCCTTTTGCTGAGCTCAACCGCTTGGATAATCCATACTTTGTGTGTGGCAATTCGAATGGTTGTCACTCTTGTAGAATTACACCCCGCCTTTTGGCCTGAGGGATCCATGTAATTCTTGTGCGCTGCAAGCTCCAATGCCTTCTTGAAAGCCCAGTGTTTACTGGTATCCCCCGATTGATTCTAGTCGTCACTAGCCTTTCCCTCAGTCAAGTCCAATGATTATTGGCATAACCTTCAAATCTAGTGTTCATTAACATCCCCAATAAGAGTCTAGTCGTTACTAGTCTCCTTCCGTCAAGTCCAGTGATTATTGGCATCCCTTTTAAGTCCCGTGGTTATGGGCATCTTTCGGTCAGGTCTAATGTTGATTAGTCCTCCCCGTTCAAGTCCGGTGGTTATCGGCATACCCCTTTAGATCCAGTGAGTTTTCCAACCCTCGTGTTGTGAATCCTTTGCTTTCCGACCCTCGAGTCATCGATTTTCCAACCCTCGCGTTGTCCGACCTTCGAGTCGTCAGTTTTCCAACCCTCGTGTTGTGAATCCTTGACTTTCCGACCCTCGAGTCATCAGTTTTCAACCCTCGTGTTGTGAATCCTTTGTTTTCCGACCCTCGAGTCATCGATTTTCCAACCCTCGCGTTGTCCGACCTTCGAGTCGTCAGTTTTCCAACCCTCGTGTTGTGAATCCTTGACTTTTCGACCCTCGAGTCATCAGTTTTCAACCCTCGTGTTGTGAATCCTTTACTTTCCGACCGTAGAGTCGTTAGTTCCCGACTTACGAGTCATAAGTGTCCCAACCCTCGAGTTATGGACGTTTGTCATATACTCCAAAAAAATTGTCATGGCAATTCAATCTTTTGCACTTGCCTGTTGCAAATAGGCATTACAATGTTTCTTCTTTCCTTCAAAGAAATCCTACGGGAATATCACACTGTTACTTGCCGAAGCTTGTTAAGCGGAGGCAGCCAAAAAATGTCATCCACCAGTTACTCTGAGCGCAAATTTTCTGGTACTTTAGTATTTAATCTTCTTCTACCTCGAATGTTCAAAAGGCTACGCCAATCTCACCTTCAGGTTTAAGACGATTAAATAGGGGCAGCTGTTGCACCCCAAAATTTGCCCATATATTTATTCCTAACTGGCTTAGACTTCTCATTTCATGTGCATCCTATTCTAGGACATTAACATAACATCATGCATCATTAATCAATAACTTTTCATTGGATCAAGGATCTTGGAAGCTAGGGTTTTATATGGTCATTATGGGCTTCTTTCTCCTAAAGCTACAAGGTTTTCCTCTATGAAGATTCACCAAGGGCAAGAGGAATATGGGTTTTATATGTGGTGTCTACAATCATTAATTCGACTGAGGTTCATCAGATTTCATGTCGATATGTTCTTATGCGCTTCAATTCTTATCTTCTTCAAGAATTCCTCAAGGCATTACTGTTGTGGTGGGTTGAAATACAAGGGTAATGGCAGGAGAGGTTGACTTGTTCATTTATCTTGATCAATACAACTTTTGGCTCGCATCATGTACTTAGTACTTCAATTGCGGGTTAATTGAGATTTCAAGAATTAATGATTCAAGACTTGTCGTTGAAATTTGGAAGTGAAGGTTTATTAAGTGGACTTGAGGTTATTCATTAAAACTTGAAGTGGATTTGCGTAAATAAATAAAAAAGAGAGTAATCGGAAGTGTTTGGTATTCCGTTACAAGACTAAGGCGTGCATGATTATTCATCAAAAAGATTTGTTAGGCATTGGTGCAATTCTATTCAAATTCATTCAACTCAAAATTCAAGTTCCAAATGACATTCATTATGCCATATTCAAGTTCCACCATTCAAATACTTCAAAAGAATCCATTCATTATAAATTCCCAATTTCATTACAAAAATCAAGTTCTATACATCATCAAATTCTTCTAAGGTTCATACAATACCATTACATTCCATCCAAATCCATTACAAAAAGATCACAAAAGCTCATTACAATTATCCATTCAAGTTCCATTCAAAATCTATTACAAAAATCCAAATAGAATTACATAGAAAGTTACAATAAGAATACAATTGACCCTTTGACATTCTTTTACAAGTTAACTCTCATAAACCTATCACTTTTCAAAATCTTTATCACTTTCTTTCTCCATGATCAAAGCTCTAAGTCACCAATTCTTCTTCACTTCCAGAACCACACCAGTCCCACATCAACTCCATATATACCTGCATACATTCACATCAAAGTCAGGTTCATTCAAAGAAAATAACACCATTTGAAACCATCCTGCTGCCACATATTCAAACATAGACAAAATTCACAAAGCCATAACAGTTGCATATAAACCATACATCTAACCATAAATAGTCCAATTCAATTCAAGCCAAAAACAAAGTTAAAGTGCTGAACCAAATTAGAAAAATGCAGCATTCATAATAACATTTCCCTAACAGGCCCTGCACACATTCCCCTAGTCAGCCCCATACTTTCATTCATAACAGAAATAAAACCACTCCTACAATCATTCAAATGACCACAACAACCCACCACCCTGCATGATACACAGAAAATCAGACAAAGACAGTTCAGAATAACACAAAATATCATGTATCTTAAACCAGTATAAAAGAGATAAACTAGTTTCAAACAGTCCCTGCCTTATCTTATACAAAAATCACTAACAGTCCACAAATACTCAGCAGCCCTGCCATCCTACTGATTCCCATTGCTAACAGTCAGTTCAAACCTCCAACAGGATTCAACTCACCCTAATTACCCCAACTGTCCCATAGCCTAACCGAATTTCTAACCATTTTTCAAGCTAGCCTTAACTGATTGATAACAGAAAACCAACTACCTGCCAGCTCATCAAACAGAATCATAACTAACCTATAACTAACTGCAGCAGTTACTAACAGATTGATAACAGAAAAGAGGAGGGAATAACCAATAAAATCGGATTGATAACTAACCTTCTGAGGATTCAATCTCCCTATATAACAGAACTTCTCCACCCCTTCAATGCTCTCTCTCCATCTTCACCATTTTTGATCTCTCGATTCATTCTCCATTCGTTCATCACCATCCTCACTTCACATTCAGCATCATCTCCCTTCATCACCTCCAACTCTTTCATTCTTCAATTCACTGCAAAATCATCACCTTCTGAGTAGTACCACACAATTCTTCATCGATTCATCTTTAAACTCACCCCTCCAATCTTCAAATTCTTCAACGAGCTTCAAGAGTGCCTCACACCGTTCTTCATCTTCATCACTGTAACTTCATGATTCTTCATCGCACATCTTCATCATCTCCGTAGATTCTGCAGAAAAGAGAAAGTGAAAAAAGAAGAGGAAATTCGAATAGAAAAGAAGAAAAAACGAAGAAGAAGGGAACGATTGAATGCGTTTACCGATCGATGTGAAAACGAAACGAATCTAAGAGAGACTCCGATCGAAGAACGAAACTCGAATCAGAGAGATGAGATAAGAGACGAAGTCGGAGAGGCGGAAGAGAGGCAGTTGTGTTGGTTGGTGCACGGAAGCGTTGCCGGAGAGGGATGAAACTCCGCCGCCGTCGCGAATCCACGAAGAAGATGAAAGTGAGCAAGGCGAGGGAACTGATAATGAGAGTTGATGCTATTGATTCGTAGCGCCGTTCACGGTGGCGATCAGAATTTGACCGGAGAAGAGAGCATTGCCGCCGCCGTTTCACGTCTGTGATTTCGCGAGGGAGAGGGAGAGTTTCGCCGAAGAAGTTCAATCGTCACGAAAGTAAATCCCTAATCCCCCTTTTGCCTTTCTTATTTTTTAATTTTAATTTTTTTTATCAAGATTAAAACTCTGAAATGATTATCCATGATACCTTGGGCCTGCAACAAATTCGTACTCACACCCCCTCTGAGCCCATCACCATTATTGAACAAAAATCTGTGACAAAAAAACTCTGCTGGGCCAGCAACACCCTGGGCCCAGCGCCTATGCCATATACACCACTAATTTCAGTTTAACACCCCCTGACTCACACTTAATAGATAGATTTTAGGTCTTCTTACTTAGTTTTTTTTACCACATTTTTAGGATTTTGATAACATGTAATAAATTCTGCTTTTGTTAGATTTTAGCATGATGAAACGGATATAAATGTCATAAAACCATTGAAGTTTGTTAGATTTTTAGGTAATTGTTGACAAAAATAAAATCAATAAAAAATACTTAGACTTCTTAATTAGTTTTTAGGCTAGTATTAATTTTGATGTCTAATTGGTAATTTTCCCACATTAAGAAACTCATAAAAATAGTAGTATTTTAGGTTAATATTTGGATTACTTCTTGTATTTCTTTTGTACCATTTCCATATTATTTTCGTATAAATGCTGTGTGATTTTGTTGCTTGATTTTAGCCATATTTTTGGCCCATGTTGTTAATACCATTTGTATGCTCCTCTTAGAATATATCCCATTAGTATGTTAACATTAGATGTAGATTTAGACTTGTAAATGACAATTAGATTAGAAAATAGGTTAGTTCCCCTTTCGCATTTCTTTTTCTTTTTCAACATTAAAAAACTTAATAAATACTGATAAGGATCATACCGTTTTTCTTTTTGTAGTAGGAAAGAAATGATTGGGGCGTAGGCCCCGATGTATGTTCTTTCCTACTTGGCGGAAGAGGGATGATTGAGGCGTAGGCCTCGGTGTATTTCTTAACCGCTATTTAAAGAATCGATTGTGGCGTAGGCCTCGATGTGCATTCTCTAAATATTCAAAAAAAACTGTATTTCTTAACCAATATTTAGAGAAACGATTGTGGTGTAGACCTCGATGTGCATTCTCTAAATATTCAAACTCTTTTTTTGGTATGATCTAAGTCACAAATAATTTCCCTTAAAAAAACACCCAACCAAAAAATACATAAAATGCTTAATAAAAGGCTCAGACTTAAAACAAAGTAAAGAAGCAATGCGGAGCCTTGTAGTGGGTTTTGTCATTGTGGAATTACAATAAAAGACACAAACCCAAGTTCATTTTCTTTTGCCTTGTTAGGCACCTAAGAACAAGTTAAGTCCTTTCCAAAATTAGGCGTATAAGTCTCCAAAGGTCGAGCATCGTGGATTGTGACCTTAACCGCTGTTCAACTAAAAAACACAAAACAAATGGAAACTATGGAGCCGAACTACGGTCGCTCTGATTCCTTTTAAGGGATACGTAGGCATTGGGTCGCGGGGCCTAAGCGAGCACACTTGTAAATAATTCCTTCTTTTCCCCGTATTTCTTTTGCATTCATTCGCATTTAGGTTTAGACATAGATACACCCTTTAGATAGAAGCAAACATAGGTGGATACCATCGAGTACGATGGGCGTGAGGGGTGCTAGCACCTTCCCCTTGCGTAACCGACTCCCGTGCCCTGTTCTCTGGTCGAAAGACCTCGTTCTTATTCTGAGTTAGGTTTTCTGGTATTCCTTTCCCTTGTGGGATGAATATATTGGTGGCGACTCTGATTCCATTTTTCGCGGTAGCGACAATCCTATGGCTTCGATGTCAGATTTTCCCCGCTACAACTCCCTAGTTTAAATTCTCCCCAGTAGAGTTATCTCTCAACATAACAATAAAATCAATCAAAAGCCTCAAGCTTGGGCCTCATTCAAGCCAGCTAAAAAATCAATTTTTCAAACAATAGATAGACATAGCTCATCTTCATAGGTAGATATTTCTCCTATCTCACCACAAACAAACAATCATTTCAAATAATCATCATTTCAAACAAATCATCATTCTCCCATTTAGGACTCGTGAAAGGCATGCTCTGGCAACACACCCAGACTTGTACGACCCTTTCCCTAAATTGGTTGAGAATCTTTCATTTGAGAGGCACGATGGCTGTCATACTTGATCAACCAAGTAGACTCCCCTCTTAATGAAACGTCATTTTTTTAGCCTTTCTGCCACTTTAAAATGTTTGTGGTGGAATAGTAGAAATACCTCTCTGTAAAGATGATTTCATGTCTCTTTATTGTAAATAGAGATTTAATTCAAAGCTTCAACCTTGAGCTTCAACCAAGGCACCCAAAAACCATTTAAAATCCCTAATTAGTTCCCCGAACTACATTAAGCTCTGACTTCCATTAGTGATATGTAGGCATGAGGTTCACAAGGAATCTCAGCGAGCTAATAAAATACAAAAAATAGTCAGTCTGTCGGTCTTTTTAAATCAATTCAATTCTCTCTCATAACATAAAGGAGAAACTTTCCCAATCATTAGCAGTAACACAATCACAATGACACAGAGAAGGTTCCCGTAGAGTACTACAGATATGTAGGGTTCTTAAACTCTTCCCTATGTATAACCGACCTCACGGACTCCAGAATTTCTAGTCTAGGTGAATCCCCACACTTAGAAAACTCCTAGGGTTTATTTGAGATCTTTTTCCCCTCTCCTACTCGTTAGGATAATTAAAAAGTTCGTGTGATATTGTAGGAAGAACTTAAACAAAATTCATCCCACCCTGGGCGCATTCTCCTTCCAAATTTCACGTGAAGGGTCTAGCGTGCCGTCCTCCCAAGTGAAACGGGGAGGTTAAGAAAACTACACCACACGTTCCTTCTTTTAGTTGATTTATTTGTAGTCCAAGGAAGTAGTTTAGTTTACCCATCATGCTCATTCCAAATTCTCCCTGCATAAGCTTAGAAAACTCCATCACAAGAGTCATGTTAGTAGAACCAAAGATAATATCATCCACATACACTTGAACTAATATTGAATGCTTTTCATGTCTCTTAATGAATAGGGTGGTATCAACTTTCCCTCTTGAAAAACCTTGATTAATTAGAAAATTGCTAAGCCGCTCGTACCAAGCTCTAGGAGCTTGTTTTAAACCATACAAGGCACACTTAAGTTTATAAACATAATCAGGATAATCAATGTTTTCAAATCCGGGAGGTTGAGATACATAAACCTCTTCATTAATAAACCCATTTAGAAATGCACTCTTAACATCCATTTGATAAAGCTTAAAGTTTTGTGAGCATGCAAATGCAATTAACAAGCGTATTGCCTCAAGTTGGGCGACCGAAGCATAGGTCTCTTCATAGTCGATCGCTTCCTCTTGGCTATAACCTTGAGCAACAAGACGGGCCTTGTTGCGAGTGATGATACCGTTTTCGTCTAGTTTGTTCCTAAACACCATTTAGTGCCAATTACTCGATGGTCTCGCGGAGGAGGGACAAGGTCCCAAACCTCATTTCTCTTAAATTGGTTTAGCTCTTCTTACATAGCTAAATACCAATGCTCATCGACTAATGCATCCTTTGAGTTTTTAGGCACAATTTTGAGAGACAAAAGAATAATAAAAACAAAAGTTACTTATCCTTGACCGTGTTTTCACCCCTTTTGATATGTCTCTTAGAATGTTCTCCATAGGATGGTCCTTAGAAGATTTCCATGCAAGAGGAAGATCACTCTTCTCGCTTGGTTGATCTTCTACTTTCTCTTTATGTGTTTGATCCACTTCCTCTTCATTATTCTCAGGTAAGATGGATTATTTATCTTTCTCAAGCTTGGCATCCGGATCATTAAGTAAACTTTCAGTTGAGACACCCGCACCATTAAGAACACTACCTTTTCCGACAATTTTCGGACAAGACTCATCAAAAGAGACATGTACGGATTCTTCAACAATATGTAACCTTTTGTTGTATACTCTATAAGCTTTACTAGATTAAGTGTATCCTAGAAAGATACCCTCATCCGCTTTTGCATCAAACTTGCTAAGATTTTCCTTTCCATTATTTAGAACAAAGCACTTACATCCAAATACATGAAGGTGAGAAATGTTCGGTTTTCTCCCTTTCAAAAGTTCATACGGTGTTTTGTTTAGAATAGGTCGTATCAAGATCCTATTCAGAACATAACAAGCCGTATTAATGGCATCGGCCCAAAAATATTTTGGAAGCCCATGTTCATTAATCATAGTTCTCCCAAGTTCTTCCAACACACGATTTTTACGTTCCACAACTCTATTTTGTTGAGGAGTTCGTGGTGCGGAGAAATTATGATTAATGCCATGATTGCCACAGAACTCTTCAAAGAGATGGTTTTAAAACTCACCCCCATGATCACTTCGGATGGATACTATGTTAGTGTTTAATTTATTTTGAATTAACTTGGAAAATTTCTCAAATGCGGAGAAGGTGTCACTTTTGCTTGCTAAGAAAATCGTCCAACAATATCTAGAGAAGTCATCAACTATGACATACCCATAATGGTTTCCACCTAGACTTTTTATTCTAGATGGTCGAAAGAGGTCCATATGGAGAAGTTCAAGAGGTCTTGTAGTTGAAACAATGTTTTTAGATTTAAAAGAGATCCTCGTTTGCTTCCCCATTTGGCACGCATCACATAAGTGATCTTTGGAAAACTTTATTTTAGGTAGGCCGGATACTAAGTCTTTTGAGACGATTTTATTAAGAAAATCAAAGTTGACGTGAGCTAAACGTCTATGCCAAAGCCATGAATCTTCACTCATAGTTGCTAGACATTTTGCTTCAATCAAGGATACATCATTTAGATCAAGCATGTATACATTATTTACCCTCAGCCCTTTGAACACATCATCTTTATTGTCATCATTTCTAATTATGCAACTTTCTTTAGAAAATGATACTGAGTATCCTTTGTCGCATAATTGACTGATACTAATAAGATTGTCGCATAATTGACTGAAACCATCTTCTCTCGGATGGCTCAAGACATTCCACCTACAAATTTAAACAAGGGAAATAAGTACCCAATTTTCATTGGGTCCTTGTGTGTGAGTGAAACAAAGGTTGCTCTTTGGAGTCCATTTGAAAATGCCTTTGGGAACCAAGAATCTCCTAAAGTGACATTTTTTAATGGTATGCCCCCTTTTGCAACAGTATAGACATCTTGAGTTTGAGTAGTCATTACATTTACTAGATTGACCATTTATCACATAAGTGTATCGTTGATACGGATTTATCATACTATTTTTTAAATGTGATTGATCAGTAGCATATGTGATTTTTGGTCGTGAAGCCTTGTCTAATTTGGCTTTGATAGTTTTAACTTCTTTTTGCCAAATGTGACAAGTTTCACATCCTCCCCATTTAAACCAAGGACCCTTGTCATCAACGCTCGTGTCTTTGATACTTTTGATCATAGATTCCTTGAGAGTTTCTAATTCCTTTTCGGAGTCGGAAACTTTCTTTTCAAGGTATCTGAAAATTCTTTTATTTGAAGCTAAGCGTGAAGAGTCTAGTGTGCCGTCCTCCCAAGTGAAACGGGGAGGTAAAGAAAACGACACCACAGAAAAATGGCGACTCTGCTGGGGATATAAGTGTTAAAAACCTTGGTTTTTCATCCAAACCAATGGTTGATCTGTTGTTGGTCCAGCCCCAATGAGGAATTAGGGATGCCAAATTCCCCCTCAAACAAGAGAGGTCCTGCCTAACCTCTGTGTCATTTCACGTGTTTGCTGCATTTATATTTGTTTATTTTGTTTATTCTGTATCGGGAAAGGGCTTGATTCCCCCTTGAGGTGAGAAATCCTATACCCGGATTTGAGTGCAACATAAGATAAGATGGAGGATGTCTTCTCGGTGAAGGCCCTCTAATCTTGGTTTCCAAATCTACTCTTGGGATTTGCCTGGCTGGTGTGATTAACTGCGCCAATGCATTCCGAGACTGATTTGTACCAGGAGGACCTAGAAACACATTAAACCCACTTAAAGCCTTTCTTAGGACGTAGAGCGGTGATAACGGAAGTAATTGTCACGCAGATACTACACTCAGAGAAAATCTCTTATAGATACCAATCAACGTATCTTTAAGGTTGAGCGAAAACTCTGAGTCCCCTAGAACCCGTTCTACAGGTACAAAAATCCTTATCCTTAGTTTACCCTGGGGCGAGGTTTGCGTTGTTACTTCATGACCACTATACCCTTCTACGCCATGTTTGTTTAAAAACTCTTGTGTGTGCATTCATGCATTCATGCATCATTCATAATAATTAAAACAAAAAGAGTCTTTTTTCGAGTCGTTTTTAAAGGAAAGTAAATAATGAACGTTTTGAACTTCATATAAAGAGAGAAACAGAGAAAGGACTTAAGGATCTATACCATGGATTACGGAAGAAAGAGAGCTAGGAAATACACCTTCAAGATTCCTAAGGTAGAGGAATTGGAAAAGCTCGGAAAACTGGTGGTCAACCCCGAGGCTTTCAAGGAGAAGTATGGAAAACTTCTGCCTCTTCTCAGCACTAGCATTGTGGATGGGATCCTTCCCACTTTGGTACAGTTTTAAGATCCAACGTATCACTGTTTCACCTTTCCAGATTATCAACTCATGCCTACCTTAGAGGAGTACTCTCGTCTGATTGGAATACCCGTGTACGCACAAGATCCGTACTCCGGTTTGGAAAAGAATCCTGACGACATTATCATTGCTGCAACTACTCCTTTGAACGTAGTCGACGTCAGAACTCATATGGTGAGTAGAGGAGGAATTCAAGGATTACCTCCAAGTTCTTTTTAGATCAAGCTCGGTACTTCGTTAGCATCGAAGATATGAGCGCATTTGAGGAAATCTTGGCTTTGCTTATCTACGGATTGTTTTTGTTTCCTAACATTAACGATTTCGTTGACATCAACGCAATTAAGATCTTTTTGATTGGAAATCCAGTTCCAACCTTGCTTGCGGATGCTTATCACTCTGTGCATTCAAGAAACTTGTTGCGAGGAGGATTAATCACATGCTGCATATCGTTGTTATACGAATGGTTCGTCTCGCACCTGCCAAAGTCTAGCACTTTCTGGAACATGAGGGATGGCCTTTACTGGTCACAGAAAATCATGTCTCTCACTCATACAAACATTGATTGGTGTAGTCCTGACAACGACGAAACCAAGATCATCTTCAGTTGTGGAAGTTATCCCAACGTACCCCTTATTGGAACTAAGGGAGGAGTCAGTTACAATCCAGCTTTAGCCCATCGTCAATACGGCTATCGTATGAAAAACATTCCAAGTGGTATTCAATTAGAGGATCTGTTCTTCAAGAACATCGACGATCATAGCAACATGCTGAAGAAGGAAATTGTCCAAGCCTGGCGTCTTGTTCACACAAAAGGGAGAAGATTGTTAGAAAAACATCTTTGCATCTCTTTGGATCCTTACCTTCAATGGGTTCGGGTTGGAGCATTCAAGCTCAGGATGCCATATCAATATCAAGAACATATTCCCCTAAAGGAACCAATTTTCCTTTTCTCCACCGATGTTGAAAAACTGCAAGCGGCATTAAACAAGGTATGCCAAGAAAGGAATGATTGGAGGAACAAGTATCGAATCGTCAACACGGAAAACGTTGAGATTCAGAACATCCTAAGAAGGAAGGATGAGTTATTGGAAGTTCTCGATCGACAAGTGACACAATCATCACTTTCTCATCATATCCCTCCTGCTTCCTGGATCATCGATTAGCTCACGTCAGAGAACGCTCAGCTCAAGAAACAAAAGAAAATGTTAGAACGTGAAGTCGGCTCTTCGTCAAAGTTTTGGAGTCATTTCTCTTAGTTTCTCTGTTTTTCTTTTTCAAAGTGTGTAAAAAACGGCTTTTTTCGCTTAATTAATAAAAGTTTGATGTTTCCTAACGTAATTATGGTGTTTCCTTGAAAAATAATAACTTAATTACACATCATGCATCGCTTTAGTCGTACGCACTGACACGAGAATTGTCGCGGATCTAATAGTCACTTTCCTTTCTCGAGAAAGAGAGGAGGAGAAGGAGGTGAACCAAGACTTTCAAGCTGTCTCATCCATGCAACACTCGTTCAAGTCGCAAGAAAATAATGGAAGACTTTCAACAAGAGAATGGAGAACTCAGAGAAGAGATTAATACTCTCAAAGATACTATTGAAAGGCTCAATAGTATGGTAGAAGCCCTGGTAGTTGCGCAGAATCAACCAACGCCAGAAGAACCGCAAAGGAATGTGGTTTCCGAGATTGTTTCTACTCTTATTCCTCAGTATACCATGCCGCCCTACCGACCTTGGGGCATGCCATATAACTTTATTCCAGAAGGGTACATACCTTCAGCTTCTGAAGTTCCAAGAGTCACCATGGATATACGTCCACCGAAGGGTTACAAACCTCTGGAATAGAAGTTCCAAGAGCAATGGCAATGAGTTTCGCACAACAGAATGCTGAGATTCCAAGATCTGCTGTCATGGCTTCTCCACGACTGATTATGCATACTTTTCCTCCACCGGGCAGACAAGTATATCATCACGCTCCAAGTGAGGACGCTGGCGTGTATGAAAGATTGGACGAGTTCCAGGAACAATTTCTGCAAATGCAGAAGGAACTCAAGACTCTCCGAGGACAAGATTTATTTTGAAAGAATGCTGCAGACCTCTGTCTGGTTCCAAATGTTAAGATTCCTCATAAATTCAAAGTACCAGAGTTCGAGAAGTACAAAGGGAATTCATGCCCGCAAAGTCATCTCGCAATGTACGCTCGAAGAATGTCAGCTCAGACTAATAATCAACAATTGCTCATTCATTATTTTCAAGACAGCCTGACTGGTGCTGCACTCAAATGGTACATGAACTTGGACAGTTCAGAGATTCGTACTTTTCGAGACCTCGAAGATGCCTTCGTCAAACAGTATAAGTACAATTTGGATACGGCTCCCGACAGAGATCAACTCTGGGCCATGACTCAAAAGGATAGAGAAAGCTTCAAGGAATACGCTCAGAGATGGCGTGAAGTTGTTGCTCAAATTTGTCCACTACTTGAAGAGAAAGAAATGACAAAAATCTATCTCAAAACTTTGAGTCCATTTTACTACGGATGAATGGTTGCCAGCGCCCCAAGTGACTTTACCGAGATGGTAAACATGGGTGTACGTTTAGAAGAAGCAGTTCGAGAAGGACACTTGAACAAAGAACCAAAATCTTCTATTGGTCCAAGGAAGTATGGAAGTTCTTTCCAGAAGAAAAAGGATCAAGATGTCAACAATGTCTGGCACAAAGTTAGAAAGAGGTTTCAACCTCAGGTTGCTACATTAACTCCGGTTGTTAACTCAGCGCCAGCTTATCAACCTCAGGTTTCTCAACAACCATTTCCATAAAGGTCACAATAACCTCAGCAACAGGTTCGACCTCCAAATTTCAACAACAACCGGGTTCCAAGGTATCCTGCCTTTGATCCCATACCAATGCCATATGCGGATTTATTCCCAACATTACTGGCGAAAGGACTCATTCAAACAAAGAGCCCTCCAAATCGTGCAAATGAATCATCACATTGGTTCAAGGCTGACCAATCTTGTCCCTATCATCAGGGGGCACCAGATCACAACATTGAGAGATGTCTCAATTTCAAGATCGAATTTCAAAAATTAGTAAAGAGTGGAATGCTATCCTTCAAAGATACTAATCCTAACGTCCAGGAAAATCCTTTGCCGCAACATAAAGAAGCTTCAGTGAATCTGATCGATCAACACCCCAACGTCATTTTAATCTACGACATTTGTCAGATAGGGGAAAATCTTGTCAAGATGCACGCTAGACAAGCTGGACACGGCCATGTACCACCTCACAACTACTTCACATGTGAAATTTGTCCAAAGAATAATCACGGATGTGTCGTAGTTCAAGCTGCATTACAAGAACAAATGGACTTAGGATGAATTCAACATATCTGAGTCAAAATTGAGCACGACGTCAACATGGTTCAAGGATGTCCAGGAGAATACAAAATCTACAAAGTTGAAGATCTCGAAGGATCGGTAGTCAGGTTCCATAAGACTTTAAATGGACTTGCCTACTTTGGAACGGATTTCCATCCTTACAGTAGATGCAGAATCTGTCAAAGAAATTCACGAGGATGTTTGCGCGTTCGCAACGACATTCAGAAACTAATGGATGAAAATACCATTACAGTCCTTGCCAACAGAAAAGATGATGAAGTTTTTATCGTATCTCCTCAAACTAATCAAGTTGACCCAATGCAAGTCAAGTATGACAGCAGGAAGACAACAATTGCTCCATTAGTCATTTACTTACCAGGTCATGTACCGTATGAGTCTGACAAGGCTATACCATACAAGTACAATGCTACATTCATTGAAAATGGTAAGGAAATACCATTACCATATGTTGTCAACATTGCTGACGTTAGTCGAGTCACCAGAAGTGGACGAGTCTTCAACAGAGCAACAGAAAATATGGAAAAGCCTTCGGAAGAAGTACCACATAGGCAAGACAATCATCCGACCAATGCTACTCAAGCGAAAGAAAATGATGAGATCTTAAAATTAATCCAGAGGAGTGAATACAACATTGTGAAGGATAGAAAAACACTTAGAAAGGGGGGGGTTTGAATAAGTGTGACTTTAAAACTTGGACGATAAAAATAAAATGCACAGTTTTTTTTATCCTGGTTCGTTGTTAACTAAACTACTCCAGTCCACCCCCGCAGAGATGATTTACCTCAACTGAGGATTTAATCCACTAATCGCACGGATTACAATGGTTTTCCACTTAGTCAGCAACTAAGTCTTCCAGAGTCTTCTGATCACACACTGATCACTCCAGGAACAACTGCTTAGATACCCTCTAAGACTTTCTAGAGTATACTGATCCACACGATCACTCTAGTTACAACCTGCTTAGATAACCTCTAAGACTTCCTAGAGTATTCTGATCCACACGATCACTCTAGTTCCTTACAACTTAATGTAATCAATTCTAAGAGTATTACATTTGGTTCTTAAAAGCTATAATCACAAACTGTGATATTTCTCTTAACGTTTAAGCTTAATCTCACTAAAATATTACAACAGCAATGTAGTGAGCTTTGATGAAGATGAAGATTCTGAGCTTTGAGTTTAACAGCGTTTCAGCAAGTCTTTTTGAATAATCTTGTTCAGAGATGTTCAGAATTCGTAACCTTGCTTCTCATCAGAACTTCATATTTATAGGCGTTGAGAAGATGACCGTTGAGTGCATGTAATGCTTTGCGTGTTCCGTACAGCATCGCATTTAATGTTATACGCTTTTGTCAACTACCTCGAGCCTTGTTCACGCTGTGTCTACTGACGTTGCCTTTAATAGCTTTTAACGTTCCTTTTGTCAGTCAGCGTAGCCTGCCACTTGTACTTCCTTCTGATCTGATGTTTGTGAATACAACGTTTGAATATCATCAGAGTCAAACAGCTTGGTGCATATCATCTTCTGATCTTCTGACCTTGAAGTGCTTCTGTGCGTGATACCATCAGAACTTCAGTGCTTCTGATCTCATGTTCTTCTGATGCTTCCATAGACCCATGTTCTGATTCTGCTTCGACCATCTTCTGATGTCTTGCCAGACCATGTTCTGATGTTGCATGCTGAACCCTTTGAGACAAAGCTTCTGAGCGCTGAATTATGCATACTCTTTATATATTTCCTGAAAAGGAAATTGCATTGGATTAGAGTACCATATTATCTTAAGCAAAATTCATATTATTGTTATCATCAAAACTAAGATAATTGATCAGAACAAATCTTGTTCTAACAATCTCCCCCTTTTTGATGATGACAAAAACATATATAAATGATATGAATTTGCGATCAGAAAGAGCAGTCGGCAAACGACAAATTACACAGCTATAGCATAAGCATATGAATATGTCTCCCCCTGAGATTAACAATCTCCCCCTGAGATAAATAATCTCCCCCTGAAATAAATACTCGAAGAACTTTAATAAAAGACTTCCCTGATTATTTCGGTAGAGACGATCACATAAGCTTCTGTCTTCAGAGAATTCATAGCTTCTGACTTCTGCTTCCATTGGACAGCTTCAGAACTAGAATTTCTTTAGATCCTTAGAACACTTACAGCTTCTGATTCCTGCTTCCATCTAGGACAGCTTCAGAACTTGAATTTCTTTGATCTTCAGAACATTCAGAGCTTCTGATTTCTGCTTCCATTCAGGACAGCTTCAGAACTTGAGTTTTCTGGATCTTTAGAACATTCACAACTTCTGATTTCTGCTTCCCTCGGATAGCTTCAGAACTTTGAATGTCTACCAACATCACTTCATGCTAGATTTGTATCAGAACATTGTTGAATGTACCAGAGCATCATCAGAGCATCTCTACATCCTGAAATGTTACAGAACAAAAACTAAACGACAAAAGTCAGCATGAACGAGTCAGAATATAAAATGTGTATTAGAACAAATGATATGTATCAGAGCCATATATATCAGAGCCATATAGGCTAAAATAATGTATCAGAGCAAATAGAATTTTGTCAGAGCAAATAGACAAATATTAATCAAATTCTATTATCAGTGCTTCTGATTCATTCTTCTTTCTTGCTTCTGATATCTGAAGCTTGACAGCACTCAGCTTGCTTCAGTTTCCAAGAGCTTATTCTTTTTACAGAATAACACTTCTTATGGTTTTGCTTCTTGTGTTTGCTTCTGAAGATTCTCTTCACTTCTTTATACCTGCAAAACACTTAAACCATATAGAACTTGCAGTTCTTGTTAGTAAATGCAACTGATTAAATCAAATCATTTATCATTTATCTTCTCCCCCTTTTTGTCATAACATCAAAAAGAATATTTCAAAAGATTCAGATGTATAAAACGACAAATAAAATTACTGGAATGTAAAAACAAAGAAACTTTTCATTGATAATTAAAAAAAAAAAAGATTACAAACGATGAATGCAGGAAAACAGATGCAACAAGAAAAGAAAACTACTAAGACCAAAGGACTAAGATCCTAGCCTACGCAAAATACGCGCCAGAACATCATGAATCCTTTCAGTGCTTGTAGTTTGCCTTGCCATGAAGGAGCGAAACTCAGCATTGGCTACTTCTTGCGCGTCCAATCGAGAAGCCAGCATAGCTTGATTCTGATGAAGAGCTTCCAAGGTCTCCATCAGAGCTGAGGTTTCACCAGAAGAAGAGGCACCTGAATTTCTGCCAAAAGGGACAGCAATCTCAGCAGGGTGATCTTTTGGGAGATCGTCAGCTTGTGCATCTTCCATTTCCTCATCTGAGTCTGACTCAGAAGTAGCCTTAGCATATTCTGGTTCAGGCAGCTCAGAAGTTCCAACTTCCAACGCTTGAAGAATAGCTGCTAGGTTTGTTGGAGGAGTAGGACCAGCAACTTCAGCAGGATAGACCACTACTGGAAAGACCATGTGAGGTGCTTTTTTAGAAGGGTTCATTCTGAACCAGTTAAACAGCCACTGAAAATCTCCAGTCAGCACAGGAAACCATGGTTTCCACACCACGATGTCTCTGCAGAGATTTTCTTCTTCCAACTCTTCTGCAGGTATCTTCTTCTCAAGAACACTTCTGTTCCTGATGAGATGGTGATAGCTGCTTTCACCAACTTCCAACCAAAGACCATGAGTACCAGGAGCTTCAGACATGATCCTTCTCTGAGTGTCTGTAGCCCTAACCAGAAAATCCTGACGAAAGGTATCCCAAAGGTTGTTTGAAGCATACTCATCCAGATGATTAAGGTGAGCAGCACCCAGAATCTCCAACCAGCCATTTACATCAGAATGTAAAAGCTCCAGAAGTGATTGAGTGGTAGGGGTTGGAGGGTTGATAGTGAACCTGGAGTCGGGAAAAACAATACTATAGGGATTAGGTGTTCTGGTGGGAAAAGGGTGTGAGAGAGGTGAAGAAATATCTGATGTATGGGTTGAGGGAGAGGAAGGGTTAGATGAGGAGGAAGTTGAGTCTTGAAGATAAAAAGATGAGGAAGACGATGGAGATGATGGAGGGCTTTCACCAGGGGGTTGAAACACACGTCTAGAATAGTTTCCAGATAACTTTGCTTCGATTGAATTCACCTTGAGAGGATCATAGGTGATCTTTATCTTTTTGGGTTTGGTTTCTGGTTCAGCAGTTGCCTTTCTCTTTTGTTTCCGATCATTATCTTGATTCCCAGAGCTTGACGATGGATTCATGATGAAGTTTGCAGATATTTGGAAACTGCTAGGGTTTATGATATGAATGCAAAGAGTGAGAACAAAAAAGAAACTGAATGCAAAGTGAGAGAAATATAAGTGGGAAAGGAACCGTTTGAAGAATATAAAAAGAAAACTGAAAGAGAGTAAATGATGAAAAGCATTTAATGTTACGTGACGTGAGGAGAGATAATAATGACAAAAGACATGATTTGCACAGTTACCTAAGTAGACGTCCCCTCAACTGCACGCATGCTCGTCCAGGAATAGTGAACACGTGTTTACCATCTGGATAGCCAGTTACAGCTGTTTTGCTTTTAAAGAGATTCTGAATCAACTTAGACAATAAAACGTTAGTAATAACTGAATCACAATTTCTAATTGATTTCAATCAGAACTTCTTATAAAAGAAATTCCATTTCAGAATATACTCATACATAAGAACTTCTCATCTTCTCATTCTGGACTTGTTTCTGAAGACCCATTTTGTACCAATTATATTGAATCCATCTGGTCTAGGAACAAGATCCCAAACATCATTCCTTGTAAACTGATTCAGTTCTTCTTGCATAGCAATTATCCAGTCTGGATCTTCTAGAGCATGATCAACAGAAGTTGGCTCGATCAAAGATACAAGACCTAATTGACAGTCTGCATTGTTCTTAAGGAATGCTCTTGTTCTGATTGGATCATCCTTCTTTCCAAGAATGACATCTTCTGAATGACCAGAAGTGAGTCTGGATGATCTTCTGACAGATGGTTCTTCAGAAATGCTTAGATTGTCCAGAGAAGCTGATACTTGATCTTCAGATTCTTTGCTTCTGAGAAGCTCTGCTTCTGATGCGTTGCTTCTTGGCTCAACAACTTCTGATATGTCAATATCACAATCTGCAAAATTATCAAACTGCTTTGGTTTTTCAGAACCAAGCTTATCATCAAACCTGATATTGATTGATTCTTCCACAATCAATGTTTCAGTATTGTATACTCTGTAGCCTTTTGAGCGTTCAGAATATCCAAGAAGGAAACATTTTTGAGCTTTGGAATCAAACTTACCAAGATGATATTTAGTGTTCAGAATAAAGCATACACATCCAAAAGGATGGAAATATGAAATGTTGGGCTTTTTATTCTTCCACAATTCATAAAGAGTCTTATTTAGAATAGGTCTGATAGAGATTCTATTCTGAATATAGCATGCAGTGTTTATTGCTTCTGCCCAGAAATGCTTAGCCATATTGGTTTCATTGATCATGGTTCTGGCCATTTCTTGCAGAGTCCTATTCTTTCGTTCTACAACTCCATTTTGCTGTGGAGTTCTAGGACAAGAGAAATCATGGGCAATACCATTCTCTTTGAAGAATTCTTCAAAGGATCTGTTCTCAAATTCACCACCATGATCACTTCTGACCTTTATGATTTTACACTCTTTTTCAGATTGAATTTGAATGCAGAAATCAAAGAACACTGAATGAGTCTCATCCTTGTGTTTCAAGAATTTTACCCACGTCCAGCGACTATAATCATCTACGATGACTAATCCATATTTCTTCCCTCTGACAGATGCTGTTTTGACTGGGCCAAACAGATCAATGTGCAGGAGTTCTAATGGCCTTGAGGTAGAAACAACATTCTTGGACTTGAATGCAGGTTTGGAGAACTTGCCCTTCTGAC
This sequence comes from Vicia villosa, assembly GCF_029867415.1. Taxonomy (NCBI): domain Eukaryota; kingdom Viridiplantae; phylum Streptophyta; class Magnoliopsida; order Fabales; family Fabaceae; genus Vicia; species Vicia villosa. The sequence continues at coordinate 164,023,807 of NC_081183.1, forward strand.
ATGCTTCACAAAGAGCATCTGATTTGAATTTCAGATTAGGAAGTCCTCTGACAAGATCCAGTTTGTTAATCTGAGAAATCTTTCTCAAACTAGCATGACCTAATCTTCTGTGCCAGACCCACTGCTCTTCAGAAACAGACATAAGACAAGTCACCTTCTGACTCATAAGATCTTGCAGATCTGTCTTATAAATGTTATTCTTCCTCTTGCCTGTAAATAGGATTGAGCCATCCTTCTGATTTACAGCCTTGCAAGACTTTTGATTAAAGATTATATCATAACCATTGTCACTCAATTGACTGATAGATAAGAGGTTATGTGTTAATCCTTCTACAAGAAGTACATTAGAAATGGAAGGAGAGTTACCAGACTTTATAGTTCCAGAGCCAATTATCTTGCCCTTCTGATCTCCTCCAAACTTGACTTCTCCTCCAGACTTAAGCACCAAGTCTTGGAACATAGACCTTCTTCCTGTCATGTGTCGTGAGCATCCAGAGTCCAGGTACCATGACATGTTGTGCTTTGTCCTTTTTGCAGCCAAGGATATCTGCAATAGGAATAATCTTATCCTTAGGTACCCACATCTTCTTGGGTCCTTTCTTGTTAGTTCTCCTCAAGTTCTGATTGAACTTGGGTTTAACATTGTAAGCAATAGGAGGAACAGCATGATAATTTTTAATGTGAGTTTCATGATATTTCCTAGGTTGTGTCACATGCTTTTTGATGTGTGTTATGTGAAAACTTTGAGCATGTGAAGTGTGCCTAATATCATGTGAGTGGCCATACTTGAACTGATCATACAATGGCTTGTATGTGAATTTCATTTCATCAACAAGTTCAAGTTTGTATGGGGTTTCACCCTCATAACCAATGCCAACTCTTTTGTTTCCAGACACAGCATATATCATAGAAGCTAGCTGACTTCTGCCAATACTTCTAGATAAGAACTTCCTAAAACTTAAATCATATTCTTTCAGAATATGGTTTAGACTAGGAGTGGATTTTTCTGAATCAGAAGGGGATCCAACATCATTGGATAATTTTAAAAGTTTTTCTTTTAATTCTGAATTCTCCAACTCAAGCTTCTTTGTTTCAAATTCAAATAGCTTTTTCAGCTTTTTGTATTTGAGACTAATCTGAGACTTGAGTTCCAGAAGTTCAGTTAAACTGGAAACTAACTCATCTCTAGTAAGTTCAGAAAATACCTCTTCAGAATCTGATTCTGATGTAGATTCTGATCCGTCATCTTCTGTCGCCATCAGCGCACAGTTAGCCTGCTCATCTTCAGAGTCTGAATCATCTTCTGACTCATCCCAGGTTGCCATAAGACCTTTCTTCTTATGAAACTTCTTCTTGGGATTTTCCTTCTGAAGTTTTGGACATTCATTCTTGAAGTGTCCTGGCTCATTGCATTCATAGCACATGACCTTCTTCTTGTCAAATCTTCTGTCATCAAAAGATTCTCCATGTTCAAATCTCTTTGAACTTCTGAAGCCTCTGAACTTCCTTTGCTTGCTCTTCCAGAGTTGGTTTACCCTTCTGGAGATCATGGACAGTTCATCTTCTTCTTCAGATTCTGATTCTTCAGGATCTTCTTCTCTAGCCTGAAAAGCGTTAGTGCATTTTTTGATATTTGATTTTAATGCAATAGACTTACCTTTCTTTTGAGGCTCATTTGCGTCCAGCTCTATTTCATGGCTTCTCAAGGCACTGATAAGCTCTTCCAGAGAAACTTCATTCAGATTCTTTGCAATCTTGAATGCAGTCACCATAGGACCCCATCTTCTGGGTAAGCTTCTGATGATCTTCTTTACGTGATCAGCCTTGGTGTATCCCTTGTCAAGAACTCTCAATCCAGCAGTAAGAGTTTGAAATCTTGAAAACATCTTTTCAATGTCTTCATCATCCTCCATCTTGAAGGCTTCATACTTTTGGATTAAGGCAAGAGCTTTAGTCTCCTTGACTTGAGCATTTCCTTCATGAGTCATTATCAAGGACTCATATATATCATAGGCCGTTTCCCTGTTTGATATCTTCTCATACTCAGCATGAGAGATAGCATTCAGCAGAACAGTTCTGCATTTATGATGATTCCTGAAAAGCTTCTTCTGATCATCACTCATTTCTTGCCTTGTCAGCTTTACGCCACTGGCATTTACTGGATGTTTGTAACCATCCATCAGAAGATCCCATAGATCACCTTCTTGACTAAGAAAGTAACTTTCCAGTTTATCTTTCCAGTATTCAAAGTTTTCACCATCAAATACCGGCGGTCTAGTATAACCATTGTTACCGTTGTGTTGCTCAGCCGAGCCAGATGTAGATGTAGATTTTTCAGTTCCATCAGCCATCTTTTACTGAAGCGTTTTTCTCTTCCTGAATCTTTTCTAAACACGGTTAAGTGCTTGCACCTTAGAACCGGCGCTCTGATGCCAATTGAAGGATAGAAAAACACTTAGAAAGGGGGGGGGGTTTGAATAAGTGTGACTTTAAAACTTGGACGATAAAAATAAAATGCACAGTTATTTTTATCCTGGTTCGTTGTTAACTAAACTACTCCAGTCCACCCCCGCAGAGATGATTTACCTCAACTGAGGATTTAATCCACTAATCGCACGGATTACAATGGTTTTCCACTTAGTCAGCAACTAAGTCTTCCAGAGTCTTCTGATCACACACTGATCACTCCAGGAACAACTGCTTAGATACCCTCTAAGACTTTCTAGAGTATACTGATCCACACGATCACTCTAGTTACAACCTGCTTAGATAACCTCTAAGACTTCCTAGAGTATTCTGATCCACACGATCACTCTAGTTCCTTACAACTTAATGTAATCAATTCTAAGAGTATTACAATTGCTTCTTAAAAGCTATAATCACAAACTGTGATATTTCTCTTAACGTTTAAGCTTAATCTCACTAAAATATTACAACAGCAATGTAGTGAGCTTTGATGAAGATGAAGATTCTGAGCTTTGAGTTTAACTGCGTTTCAGCAAGTCTTTTTGAATAATCTTGTTCAGAGATGTTCAGAATTCGTAACCTTGCTTCTCATCAGAACTTCATATTTATAGGCGTTGAGAAGATGACCGTTGAGTGCATTTAATGCTTTGCATGTTCCGTACAACATCGCATTTAATGTTATACGCTTTTGTCAACTACCTCGAGCCTTGTTCACGCTGTGTCTACTGACGTTGCCTTTAATAGCTTTTAACGTTCCTTTTGTCAGTCAGCGTAGCCTGCCACTTGTACTTCCTTCTGATCTGATGTTTGTGAATACAACGTTTGAATATCATCAGAGTCAAACAGCTTGGTGCATAGCATCTTCTGATCTTCTGACCTTGAAGTGCTTCTGTGCGTGATACCATCAGAACTTCAGTGCTTCTGATCTCATGTTCTTCTGATGCTTCCATAGACCCATGTTCTGATTCTGCTTCGACCATCTTCTGATGTCTTGCCAGACCATGTTCTGATGTTGCATGCTGAACCCTTTGAGACAAAGCTTCTGAGCGCTGAATTATGCATACTCTTTATATATTTCTTGAAAAGGAAATTGCATTGGATTAGAGTACCATATTATCTTAAGCAAAATTCATATTATTGTTATCATCAAAACTAAGATAATTGATCAGAACAAATCTTGTTCTAACACATTGTAGATCAACTACTACATACTCCGTCTAGGATATCTGTTCTCTCCCTACTATTGAGTTCTGAAGCTCATAGGGAAGCTCTACAGAAAGTTTTGGAACAAGCTTTCGTAGAACCAAGTGTTACTGTAGGACAATTCAACAGCATCATTACTAACATTTCCGCAGGAACTAGCCTGAGTTTATGTGACGAAGATCTTCCCGAAGAAGGGGTGGACCATAACCTTCCACTTCACATTTCAGTTAGCTGCATGGATGATGTACTCACGGGAGTCCTAATAGACAATGGATCCTCTCTCAACGTCATGCCTAAATCAACATTGTCAAGCTTATCTTTCAAAGATTACCCATTGAGGGACAGTCATGTCATCGTCAAAGCATTTGATGGATCAAGAAAGTCAGTTTTAGGAGAAGTGGATCTTCCCATAACTAATGGACCTCAGACGTTCAAAATCACTTTCCAAGTTATGGATATCCCGGCACAATACAGTTGTTTGCTAGGTCGCCCATGGATTCATGAGGATGGGGCAATTACTTTAACACTTCATCAGAAACTGAAGTTCATAAGAAATGAAAAATTGGTAACCGTATGTGGAGAACGAGCTTTGATTGTCAGTAACCTGTCATCATTCTCCAACATAGGACCAAAAGAAGTCACTGGGACTAAATTCCAAGCACTTTCCTTGGACAAGGAAAAAGGAAAAGAGAAAGCAGCGTCTATTTCTTCCTACAAAGATGCAATCCAAGTTATAAAGGATGACACTACCAATGGTTGGGGGCACATTGATATTCCTACCAACAACAAGAACAGTACAGGAGTTGGATTTTTTCCAACATCATCAAAAGCTATTCCATGGATTGAGGTAGTTCTCCCAATTCAAGAAACTTTCAGCAGTGGAGGTTTTCTTCAACCTGTTCAACAAACAGTCAATACCATCGGTACGAAAAACACCGATGAGAATTTTAAAGTGGAATGTATGTCTTACCTTCTCGAGGCAGGATACATTTCCCTATTAGAGTCTGATTCACCTTGCTGCTATCCGAATAAGTGATATGAAGTTAAGACTCAATCAAGTAGTGATGAAGTTACTAACAACTCATTCAAGCAGTGATGAAGTTACTAACAGCTTCACCACCAGAAGTCATGGTTCATCAGAAGAAATTCCTCCTATCCCCGAAGAAACTTGGGACACATTAGGAGAACCAAGCGGAAAATTCGACTACATGGTGAAGTACTCCGCTCCTGAAAGTTCAAAAATCTCTCTTGAAGACATTGTTCCAACTAGATGGAACATTGACTACGAGAACCCCTCTAAGCCAAAAGGGATATATAACCCTTGCTATTCATCATCATCGATTGGTGAAGTCATCATTGAGGATTATATCCCCAAGTCACCTTCCGAGGCTACTGATTTAGAGTTCACATACCTAGTCAATGCCATCTTCGGAGAAGAGCAAGGCCAAAATACAGAAGAGGATGATATCGAAAGTGTCTCCGACAACGAGTCTCTCCATTCAGAAGATTGGAAGTTTCCTCAAAAGAAAAACTGACATACTCCACTTGGAAATGGGTATGCTCACACCGCTCAGTCTGCTGAAGTAGAAGAAGACCGTCTGAGTGTTGCAAAGACAGTGGTTGGTAAATCAAGACCTACCATAGGCCAGCTTAAGCCTAAGATGCCAGATTCCCTAGTGCACAATGGGGTTCGCCACTATTGGACAGCTGTTGAAGTTTCAACTATTGTTCGCACTCCTAAGTAGGAACTTTCACCGTTATTTTGTCCTCTCACCATAGCCCAGGGTGAAGAGATGTTTCATAGGGCTTTGTATTTTACTATTTCTTAGGAAAATGTCCCTCTTTGCTTCACCCAAAGCAATAGAGTTTTGTTTATAGGGCCGTTGTTTCAAGAAATGACTGTCAATAAATAAAAATGTCATTTTGTTCCTTCGTTAAGTTTTTCCTTTTCTTTTTTCGGAAATTGGTAATCCAAAAAAACACCCTTAAAAAACATCAAAATATTCTATTAAATGCATACATCGAGTCTTCCCTCGTTGTCTAAAAAAACTTATCACACATATGCAGATTAATCATAAAATACCCCGTTGAAACGTCAACCGTATGACTTCTCCAAGCTTTGGGTTTCCTGTATTCGAGGCAAAGGAAGAAGAAGACGAAGAAATATCAAAGGAAATTTCACGGTTACTTCAACAAAAATAAGAGGCCATTCAGCCATACAATGAGCCTCTAGAGGTCATTAACCTTGGTTTCGATGGAAATAGAAAGGAGGTTAAGATTGGAGCTTCGCTCAGTTCAGAGATCAGAGAGAGTTTGATACAGCTGCTCAGAGAATTTTCAGATGTCTTCGCTTGGTCTTATCAGGATATGCCAGGGTTGGATACCATTATAGTGGAGCTTCACTTACCATTAAAAGCATAATGCCCTCCGGTCAAGCAAAAATTGAGAAGAACTCATCCGGAGATGGCCATGAAAATCAAAGAGGAAGTTCAAAAGCAAATCAACGCTGGTTTCCTCGTCACTTCAGAATACCCTAAATGGTTAGCTAACATTGTTCCCGTTCCTAAGAAAGACGAAAAAGTCCGCATGTGCGTCGACTATAGAGATTTGAACAAAGCTAGCCCTAAGGATGATTTTCCGTTACCACATATTGACATGTGGGTTGACAGTACAACAAAATCCAAAGTTTTCTCATTCATGGACGGATTTTCAGGATACAACCAAATCAAAATGGCACCTGAAGACATGAAGAAAACAACTTTCATTACCCCCTGGGGCATGTTCTGGTACCGCGTTATGCCTTTCGGACTGAAGAACGCAGGGGCAACTTATCAAAGAGCCATGACTACACTTTTCCACGACATGATGCATAAGGAAGTGGAAGTCTATGTGGATGACATGATTGCCAAATCAGAAAATGAGGAAGATCACATACAAAATATGACAAAGTTATTTCATTGCTTACGGAAGTTTCAGCTTCGCCTGAATCCCAACAAGTGTACCTTTGGTGTCTACTCAGGGAAACTCCTTGGTTTCATCGTCATCAAATGAGGAATTAAAGTGGATCCAAACAAAGTCAAGGCAATTCAAGAAACGCCTTCACCCAGAACCGAGAAACAAGTTAGAGGATTTCTTGGACGTCTGAATTACATCTCGAGATTCATATATCTCATGACTGCAACTTGTGCTCCAATTTTAACACTTCTACGGAAAAATCAAAGTTGCGTCTGGACAGACGATTGTCAGAAAGCGTTCGACAACATTAAGGAATATCTGCTCGAACCGCCCATATTGTCTCCTCTAGAGGAAGGAAGACCTTTGATAATGTACTTAACTGTCTTAGAAGATTCCATGGGTTGTGTCCTTGGACAGCAAGACGAGACGAGAAGAAAAGAGCATGCCATCTATTACCTGAGCAAGAAATTCACTGACTATGAATCCCGCTACTCCATGCTCGAGAAGACCTGTTGTGCTTTGGCCTGGGCTGCCAAGCGTCTCCGCTAGTACATGATTCGACATACTACTTGTTTGATCTCCCATATGGATCCAATCGAGTACATCTTTGAGAAGCCTGCCTTAACCGGGAGAATTGCCCGTTGGCAGATGTTATTATCAGAATACGACATTGAGTATCACGCATAGAAAGCCGTAAAAGGAAGTATTCTAGCTGAGTAGCTGGCTCACCATCCACTCAATGGTCATGAATCAACCAGTTTTGACTTTCCATACGAGGACGTCATGTACCTCAAGATGAAAGAGTACGGAGAGCCACTACCAGACGAAGGACCTGAGATAGGATCCCAGTGGGGCTTGATTTTTGACAGAGCTGTCAATGCTTATGGACGAGGAATTGGGGCAATCATTGTTACACCTCAGGGTACCCATATTCCATTTACCGCCAGATTAACTTTCAAATGCACAAACAATGAGGCCGAATATGAAGCTTGCATCATGGGTCTCGACGAAGCCGGGGATTTAAGAATCAAACACTTGGATGTATACGGAGATTCTGATTTGGTCATTAATCAAATCAAAGGAGAATGGGAAACACGCCAGCCTGGGCTAATTCCTTTCAAAGACTACACGAGAAGATTGTCTCCATTCTTCGACAAGGTAGATTTTCATCACATTCCTCGTGAAGAAAATAACTTGGCTGATGCATTAGTCACACTCTCTTCCGTGATTAGGATAAATCATTGGAATGACATTCCTCAAATCGATGTTATGCGCCTAGATAGGCCCGCTCATGTTTTCACAATAGAAGCAATCATCGACGATAGACCGTGGTATCACGACATCAAGAACTTTCTTCAAAGACAAGAGTACCCTCTTGGGGCATCAAAGAAAGATAGAAAAACTTTGAGAAAGTTAGCTGGCAGATTCTTCCTGAATGAAGATGTTCTGTACAAGAGAAATTTCGACATGGTTCTGCTCAGATGCGTTGATAGAAAAGAAGCAGAAATACTCATGAGAGAAATACATGAATGTTCCTTTGGTACTCACACCAACGGACATACCATGACAAGGAAAATACTGAGAGTAGGATATTATTGGCTGACGATGGAGTCAGATTGCTACCAGTATGCAAATAGGTGTCACAAATGCCAGATCTACGCCGATAGAATTCATGTGCCACCATCTCTTCTCAACAGACTCTCTTCCCCTTGGCCTTTCTCCATGTGGGGAATCGACATAATTGGAATGATCGAGCCGAAAGCGTCAAACGGACATTGTTTCATCTTGGTAGCCATAGACTATTTCACCAAGTGTGTTGAAGCAGCTTCGCATGCAAACGTTACAAGACAAGTTGTCGTCAGGTTTATCAAGAATCACATCATCTGCCGCTACGGCGTTCCTAGTAGGATAATCACTGACAATGGGTCAAAATTGAATAACAAAGTGATTAAGGAGCTTTGTGAAGAATTCAAGATTGAACATCACAACTCATCTCCTTAAAGACCAAAGATGAATGGGGCTGTACAAGCAGCTAACACAATCATTAAGAAAATCATTCAGAAAATGGTCATCACTTACAAAGATTGGCATGAAATGCTCCCGTTTGCTCTTCATGGTTAACAGAAGCCGAGTGGTGTCAAAGCAAATTCGATGAATTGAACTTAATCGAAGAAAAGTGCATGACAGCCTTATGCCACGGACAACTATATCAAGAAAGAATGAAGAAAGCTTTCGACAAAAAGGTTCGGCCTCGCACAATCAAAGAAGGCGACCTTGTACTCAAAGATTCAATCTTCTCTCACAGATTCGAGAGGGAACTGGACTCCCAATTATGACGGCCCATACGTGGTCAAGAGAGCTTTCTCAGGAGGAGCCTTAATACTCACGACTATGGATGGAGAAGAATTCACCCATCCTGTGAACGTCGACACAGTCAAGAAATACTTCGCCTAAATAAACAAAAGAACAGCTCGCTAAGTTGAAAACTCGCAAAGAGCAACTTAGGCAAAAAAGAGCGTCTCGGTGAATCGAAAACCCGAAAGGGCGATTCAGGCAAAAGTTAGAGACATAAAAAATATAATAATCAATCCCGGTAGACTTAAAACCTGAAAGGGGTAGTTTACGCAAAGGTTAGGGATAAATGGAAAGTAACTGTGTTCAAAACAAACTTGATCATTCGAAATCCATAGCGGAGTATTCATCATCAGTAGGTCATCTTCTACGAAGCACGAATACAGCGCAGTTCAGAGTGGAAGGGAAAGATAATGGTCGCCACGTTTCATCGTAACCCTTTTCCCAAAAATTACCAATTTTCAACTTTGTAAATACTCCATGGAATCAAGCATTTGGCTGGTTACCATTCCATAAATAATAATTTGAGCTTTGTGCCTTTTCTTTGCAATCGAGTCTTATTCAGTTCCTTAAAATGCATTTTTAGTTTAAACAGTCATTTTTCTTGAAACAATCGTTTTCATAAAATAAAATGAATTTACTTGCAGAAATAAAGGTGAAATTTCTTTCTAAGGTTTACAAACAATAGGAAGAATGCCAACAGTTGCTCCGAGAACGTTTGAGACTCCGGGAACCCAGATTTCCCCAAGAGGTCGCTTTGCGAACATCTCTCGATGACGGATCTTCAATTCAAATAATATCACTCACTTCAAACGGCGGACAACCAAGTATCCCCAACGGAGTGCATCTCTGAAGAAGAAGACATCTTCTGATCGTCATAAGATTCAAGTCGTATCATAGGATTTCACATCCGCGACAATTCTATTCACATACACTTTACATTTTATAATTATCATAATATTCATGCATACATCACATCATAATCGCATAGTTAGCATAGTCTAGTTAGTGCCCAAGTCATTGAGGCATGTACTCGAGTTTCCCCTGCGAGTCGTGGAGGAAGTTTCTTCTTCAAGACGACGGTTCGTACACAAGGATCTCCCCGAGCAAATCAACAAATGGCAATCTCCTTTAAAGAGATAGTTTGTTCACTTTTGGAGTTCCCTAGCCGAGATTCTCCCGCAGAGCGACACTCAAAAAGATAGTTTGTTTCACATTTTCCTTCCTCACAGAGTCGTTGAATATCCCCAGCGGAGTCAATGGATGACAGTCTTCATCAGGAAAATAACTCTGATTCCTCGACGAAGTTGACAAGGGACAAGTTTTCTCCCAGGAAGATGCTTCAACAAATCCCCAGCGGAGTTAGTAAATGATAATCTTCTTCAAGAAGATAGTTCAAATTCCTTAGAACGAGTCGATGAACGACAGTTTTCACCTCAGAAAATGATTTGTTTCCACCCCAGCAGATCGACCAAAGATGGTCCTTCTTCGGAAAACAGTTCATCCACCTTCAAGCAAAGTTATTAGCTCCTCAAAAGGACAAATGATCATATGGGATTCATTCAAGAGCTTTGAATTAAATGAAAGCATGGTGAAGATTCTTATCAATCATCAAACGACGTCTCTCCAACAAGCGCTGGTGAGAAGTTTGGTGAGGAAACAAACCTTTGGAAATTTTCTCTTTATCTGAGATATTGTCCAAGTTATAACTGAGACCAGTTCCGAGTGAGGACGCTGGCGTGTATGAAAGATTGGACGAGTTCCAGGAACAATTTCTGCAAATGCAGAAGGAACTCAAGACTCTCCGAGGACAAGATTTATTTGGAAAGAATGCTGCAGACCTCTGTCTGGTTCCAAATGTTAAGATTCCTCACAAATTCAAAGTACCAGAGTTCGAGAAGTACAAAGGGAATTCATGCCCGCAAAGTCATCTCGTAATGTACGCTCGAAGAATGTCAACTCAGACTAATAATCAACAATTGCTCATTCATTATTTTCAAGACAGCCTGACTGGTGCTGCACTCAAATGGTACATGAACTTGGACAGTTCAGAGATTCGTACTATTCGAGACCTCAAAGATGCCTTCGTCAAACAGTATAAGTACAATTTGGATATGGCTCCCGACAGAGATCAACTCTGGGCCATGACTCAAAAGGATAGAGAAAGCTTCAAGGAATACGCTCAGAGATGGCGTGAAGTTGTTCCTCAAATTTGTCCACTACTTGAAGAGAAAGAAATGACAAAAATCTATCTCAAAACTTTGAGTCCATTTTACTACGGACGAATGGTTGCCAGCGCCCCAAGTGACTTTACCGAGATGGTAAACATGGGTGTACGTTTAGAAGAAGCAGTTCGAGAAGGACGCTTGAACAAAGAACCAGAATCTTCTATTGGTCCAAGGAAGTATGGAAGTTCTTTCCAGAAGAAAAAGGATCAAGATGTCAGCAATGTCTTGCACAAAGTTAGAAAGAGGTTTCAACCTCAGGTTGCTACAGTAACTCTGGTTGTTAACTCAGCGCGTGCTTATCAACCTCAGGTTTCTCAACAACCACTTCCACAAAGGTCACAATAACCTCAACAACAGGTTCGACCTCCAAATTTCAACAACAACCGGGTTCCAAGGTATCCTGCCTTTGATCCCATACCAATGCCATATGCGGATTTATTCCCAACATTACTGGCGAAAGGACTCATTCAAACAAAGAGCCCTCCAAATCGTGCAAATGAATCATCACATTGGTTCAAGGCTGACCAATCTTGTCCCTATCATCAGGGGGCACCAGGTCACAACATTGAGAGATGTCTCAATTTCAAGATCGAATTTCAAAAATTACTAAAGAGTGGAATGCTATCCTTCAAAGATACTAATCCTAATGTCCAGGAAAATTCTTTGCCGCAACATAAAGCAGCTTCAGTGAATCTGATAGATCAACACCCCAACGTCATTCAATTCTACGACATTCGTCAGATAGGGGAAAATCTTGTCAAGATGCACGCTAGACAAGCTGGACACGGCCATGTACCACCTCACAACTACTTCACATGTGAAATTTGTCCAAAGAATAATCAAGGATGTGCCGTAGTTCAAGCTGCATTACAAGAACAAATGGACATAGGATGAATTCAACATATCCGAGTCAAAACTGAGCACGACGTCAACAGGGTTCAAGGATGTCCCGGAGAATACAAAATCTACAAAGTTGAAGATCTCGAAGGATCGGTAGTCAGGTTCCATAAGACTTTAAATGGACTTGCCTACTTTGGAACGAATTTCCATCCTTACAGTAGATGCAGAATCTGTCAAAGAAATTCACGAGGATGTTTGCGCGTTCGCAACGACATTCAGAAACTAATGGATGAAAATACCATTACAGTCCTTGCCAACAGAAAAGATGATGAAGTCTTTACCGTATCTCCTCAAACTAATCAAGTTGAACCAATGCAAGTCAAGTATGACAACAAGAAGACAGCAATTGCTCCATTAGTCATTTACTTACCAGGTCTTGTACCGTATGAGTCTGACAAGGCTATACCATACAAGTACAATGCTACATTCATTGAAAATGGGAAGGAAATACCATTACCATCTGTTGTCAACATTGCTGATGTTAGTCGAGTAACCAGAAGTGGACGAGTCTTCAACAGAGCAACAGAAAATATGGAAAAGCCTTCGGAAGAAGTACCACATAGGCAAGACAATCATCCAACCAATGCTACTCAAGCGAAAGAAAATGATGAGATCTTAAAATTAATCCAGAGGAGTGAATACAACATTGTAGATCAACTACTACATACTCTGTCTAGGATATTTGTTCTCTCCCTACTATTGAGTTCTGAAGCTCATAGGGAAGCTTTACAGAAAGTTTTGGAACAAGCTTTCGTAGAACCAAGTGTTACTGTAGGACAATTCAACAGCATCATTACTAACATTTCCGCAGGAACTAGCCTGAGTTTATGTGACGAAGATCTTCCCGAAGAAGGGGTGGACCATAACCTTCCACTTCACATTTCAGTTGGCTGCATGGATGATGTACTCACGGGAGTCCTAATAGACAATGGATCCTCTCTCAACGTCATGCCTAAATCAACATTGTCAAGATTATCTTTCAAAGATTACCCATTGAGGGACAGTCATGTCATCGTCAAAGTAGTTGATGGATCAAGAAAGTCAGTTTTAGGAGAAGTGGATCTTCCCAGAACTAATGGACCTCAGACGTTCAAAATCACTTTCCAAGTTATGGATATCCCGACACAATACAGTTGTTTGCTAGGTCGCCCATGGATTCATGAGGATGGGGAAATTACTTTAACACTTCATCAGAAACTGAAGTTCATAAGAAATGAAAAATTGGTAACCGTATATGGAGAACGAGCTTTGATTGTCAGTAACCTATCATCATTCTTCGACATAGGACCAAAAGAAGTCACTGGGACTAAATTCCAAGCACTTTCCTTGGACAAGGAAAAAGGAAAAGAGAAAGCAGCGTCTATTTCTTCCTACAAAGATGCAATCCAATTTATAAAGGATGACACTACCAATGGTTGGGGGCACATTGATATTCCTACCAACAACAAGAACAGAACAGGAGTTGGATTTTTTCCAACATCATCAAAAGTTATTCCATGGATTGAGGTAGTTCTCCCAATTCAAGAAACTTTCAGCAGTGGAGGTTTTCTTCAACCTGTTCAACAAACAGTCAATACCATCGGTAAGAAAAACACCAATGAGAATTTTAAAGTGGAATGTATGTCTTACCTTCTCGAGGCAGGATACATTTCCCTATTAGAGTCTAATTCACCTTGCTGCTATTCGAATAAGGGATCTGAAGTTAAGACTCAATCAAGCAGTGATGAAGTTACTAACAGCTTCACCACCAGAAGTCATGGTTCATCAGAAGAAATTCCTCCTATCCCCGAAGAAACATGGGACACATTAGGAGAACCAAGCGGAAAATTCGACTACATGGTGAAGTACTCCGCTCCTGAAAGTTCAAAAATCTCTCTTGAAGACATTATTCCAACTAGATGGAACATTGATTACGAGTACCCCTCTCAGCCAAAAGAGATATATAACCCTTGCTATTCATCATCATCGACTGGTGAAGTCATCATTGAGGATTATATCCCCAAGTCACCTTCCGAGGCTACTGATTTAGAGTTCACATACCTAGTCAATGCCATCTTCGGAGAAGAGCAAGACCAAAATACAGAAGAGGATGATATCGAAAGTGTCTCCGACAACGAGTCTCTCCATTCAGAAGATTGGAAGTTTCCTCAAAAGAAAAACCGACATACTCCACTTGGAAATGGGTATGCTCACACCGCTCAGTCTGCTGAAGTAGAAGAAGACCGTCTGAGTGTTGCAAAGACAGTGGTTGGTAAATCAAGACCTACCACAGGCCAGCTTAAGCCTAAGATGTCAGATTACCTAGTGCACAATGGGGTTCGCCACTATTGGACAGCTGTTGAAGTTTCAACTATTGTTCGCACTCCTAAGTAGGAACTTTCACCGTTATTTTGTCCTCTCACCATAGCCCAGGGTGAAGAGATGTTTCATAGGGCTTTGTATTTTACTATTTCTTAGGAAAATGTCCCTCTTTGCTTCGCCCAAAGCAATAGAGTTTTGTTTATAGGGCCGTTGTTTCAAGAAATGACTGTCAATAAATAAAAATGTCATTTTGTTCCTTCGTTAAGTTTTTCCTTTTCTTTTTTCGGAAATTGGTAATCCAAAAAAACACCCTTAAAAAACATCAAAATATTCTATTAACTGCATACATCGAGTCTTCCCTCGTTGTCTAAAAAAAACTTATCACACATATGCAGATTAATCATAAAATACCCCGTTGAAACATCAACCGTATGACTTCTCCAAGCTTTGGGTTTCCTGTATTCGAGGCAAAGGAAGAAGAAGACGAAGAAATATCAAAGGAAATTTCACGGTTACTTCAACAAAAATAAGAGGCCATTCAGCCATACAATGAGCCTCTAGAGGTCATTAACCTTGGTTTCGATGGAAATAGAAAGGAGGTTAAGATTGGAGCTTCGCTCAGTTCAGAGATCAGAGAGAGTTTGATACAGCTGCTCAGAGAATTTTCAGATGTCTTCGCTTGGTCTTATCAGGATATGCCAGGGTTGGATACCATTATAGTGGAGCATCACTTACCATTAAAAGCACAATGCATTCCGGTCAAGCAAAAATTGAGAAGAACTCATCCGGAGATGGCCATGAAAATCAAAGAGGAAGTACAAAAGCAAATCAACGCTGGTTTCCTCGTCACTTCAGAATACCCTAAATGGTTAGCTAACATTGTTCTCGTTCCTAAGAAAGACGAAAAAGTCTGCATGTGCGTCGACTATAGAGATTTGAACAAAGCTAGCCCTAAGGATGATTTTCCGTTACCACATATTGACATGTGGGTTGACAGTACAACAAAATCCAAAGTTTTCTCATTCATGGAAAGATTTTCAGGATACAACCAAATCAAAATGGCACCTGAAGACATGGAGAAAACAACTTTCATTACCCCCTGGGGCACGTTCTGGTACCGCGTTATGCCTTTCGGACTGAAGAACGCAGGGGCAACTTATCAAAGAGCCATGACTACACTTTTCCATGACATGATGCATAAGGAAGTGGAAGTCTATGTGGATGACATGATTGCCAAATCAGAAAATGAGGAAGATCACATACAGAATCTGAAAAAGTTATTTCAATGCTTACGGAATTTTCAGCTTCGCCTGAATCCCAACAAGTGTACCTTTGGTGTCTACTCAGGGAAACTCCTTGGTTTCATCGTCAGCAAATGAGTAATTGAAGTGGATCCAGACAAAGTCAAGGCAATTCAAGAAACGCCTTCACCCAGAACCGAGAAACAAGTTAGAGGATTTCTTAGACGTCTGAATTACATCTCGAGATTCATATATGTCATGACTGCAACTTGTGCTTTAATTTTAAGACTTCTACGGAAAAATCAAAGTTGCGTCTGGACAGACGATTGTCAGAAAGTGTTCGACAACTTTAAGGAATATCTGCTCGAACCGCCCATATTGTCTCCTTCAGTGGAAGGAAGACCTTTGATAATGTACTTAACTGTCTCAGAAGATTCCATGGGTTGTGTCCTTGGACAACAAGACGAGACGAGAAGAAAAGAGCATGCCATCTACTACCTGAGCAAGAAATTCACTGACTGTGCATCCCGCTACTCCATGCTCGAGAAGACCTGTTGTGCTTTGGCCTGGGCTGCCAAGCGTCTCCGCTAGTACATGATTCGACATACTACTTGTTTGATCTCCCATATGGATCCAATCAAGTACATCTTTGAGAAGCCTGCCTTAACCGGGAGAATTGCCCGTTGGCAGATGTTATTATCAGAATACGACATTGAGTATCACGCATAGAAAGCCGTAAAAGGAAGTATTCTAGCTGAGCACCTGGCTCACCATCCACTCAATGGTCATGAATCAACCAGTTTTGACTTTCCAGACGAGGACGTCATGTACCTCAAGATGAAAGAGTACGGAGAGCCACTACCAGACGAAGGACCTGAGATAGGATCCTAGTGGGGCTTGATTTTTGACAGAGCTGTCAATGCTTATGGACGAGGAATTGGGGCAATCATTGTTACACCTCAGGGTATCCATATTCCATTTACCGCCAGATTAACTTTCAAATGCACAAACAATGAGGCCGAATATGAAGCTTGCATGATGGGTCTTGACGAAGCCGGGGATCTAAGAATCAAACACTTGGATGTATACGGAGATTCTGCTTTGGTCATTAATCAAATCAAAGGAGAATGGGAGATACGCCAGCCTGGGCTAATTCCTTACAAAGACTACGCGAGAAGATTGTTTCCATTCTTCGACAGGGTAGATTTTCATCACATTCCTCGTGAAGAAAATAACTTGGCTGATGCATTAGCCACACTCTCTTCCATGATTAGGATAAATCATTGGAATGACATTCCTCAAATCGATGTTATGCGCCTGGATAGGCCCGCTCATGTTTTCACAATAGAAGCAATCATCAACGATAGACCGTGGTATCACGACATCAAGAACTTTCTTCAAAGACAAGAGTACCCTCTTGGGGCATCAAAGAAAGTTAGAAAAACTTTGAGAAAGTTAGCTGGCAGATTCTTCCTGAATGAAGATGTTCTGTACAAGAGAAATTTCGACATGGTTCTGCTCAGATGCGTTGATAGAAAAGAAGCAGAAATACTCATGAGAGAAATACATGAATGTTCCTTTGGTACTCACACCAACGAACATACCATGACAAGGAAAATACTGAGAGTAGGATATTATTGGCTGACGATGGAGTCAGATTGCTACCAGTATGCAAATAGGTGTCACAAATGCCAGATCTACGCGATAGAATTCATGTGCCACCATCTCTTCTCAACATACTCTCTTCCCCTTGGCCTTTCTCCATGTGGGGAATCGACATGATTGGAATGATCGAGCCGAAAGCGTCAAACGGACATTGTTTCATCTTGGTAGCCATAGACTATTTCACCAAGTGGGTTGAAGCAGCTTCGCATGAAAACGTTACAAGACAAGTTGTCGTCAGGTTTATCAAGAATCACATCATCTCCCGCTACGGCATTCCTAGTAGGATAATCACTGACAATAGGTCAAATTTGAATAACAAAATGATTAAGGAGCTTTGTGAAGAATTCAAGATTGAACATCACAACTCATCTCCTTACAGACCAAAGATGAATGGGGCTGTAGAAGCAGCTAACAAAATCATCAAGAAAATCATTCAGAAAATGGTCATCACTTACAAAGATTGGCATGAAATGCTCCCGTTTGCTCTTCATGGTTACCGTATATCTGTACGTACTTCGACTGGAGCAACTCCTTTCTCCCTTGTATATGGCATGGAAGCAGTCCTACCCATAGAGGTTGAGATCCTATCAATGAGAGTCTTGATGGAGGCAAAATTAACAGAAGCCGAGTGGTGTCAAAGCAAATTCGATGAATTGAACTTAATCGAAGTAAAGTGCATGATAGCTTTATTCCACGGACAGCTATATCAAGAAAGAATGAAGAAAGCTTTCGAAAAAAAGGTTCGGCCTCGCACAATCAAAGAAGGCGACCTTGTACTCAAAGATTCAATCTTCTCTCACAGATTCAAGAGGGAAATGGACTCCCAATTATGACGGCCCATACGTGGTCAAGAGAGCTTTCTCATGAGGAGCCTTAATACTCACGACTATGGATGGAGAAGAATTCACCCATCCTGTGAACGTCGACACAGTCAAGAAATACTTCGCCTAAATAAACAAAAGAACAGCTCACTAAGTTGAAAACTCGCAAAGAGGAACTTAGGCAAAAAAGAGCGTCTCGGTGAATCGAAAACCCGAAAGGGCGATTCAGGCAAAAGTTAGAGACATAAAAAATATAATAATCAATCCCGGTAGACTTAAAACCTGAAAGGGGTAGTTTACGCAAAGGTTAGGGATAAATGGCAAGTAACTGTGTTCAGGACAAACTTGATCATTCGAAATCCATAGGGGAGTATTCATCATCAGTAGGTCATCTTCTACGAAGCACGAATACAGCGCAGTTCAGAGTGGGAGGGAAAGATAATGGTCGTCACGTTTCATCGTAGCCCTTTTCCCAAAAATTACCAATTTTCAACTTTGTAAATATTCCATGGAATGAAGCATTTGGCTGGTTACCATTCCATAAATAATAATTTGAGCTTTGTGCCTTTTCTTTGCAATCGAGTCTTATTCAGTTTCTTAAAATGCTTTTTTAGTTTAAACAATCATTTTTCTTGAAACAATCGTTTTCATAAAATAAAATGAATTTACTTGCAAAAATAAAGGTGAAATTTCTTTCTAAGGTTTACAAACAATAGGAAGAATGCCAATAGTTGCTCCGAGAACGGTTGAGACTCCGGGAACCCAGATTTCCCCATGAGGTCGCTTTGCGAACATCTCTCGAGGACGAATCTTCTGTTCAAATCATATCACTCACTTCAAACGGCGGACAACCAAGTATCCCGAACAGAGTGCATCTCTCAAGAAGAAGACATCTTCTGATCGTCATAAGATTCAAGTCGTATCATAGGATTTCACATCCGCGACAATTCAATTCACATACACTTTACATTTTATAATTATCATAATATTCATGCATACATCACATCATAATCGCATAGTTAGCATAGTCTAGTTAGTGCCCGAGTCACTGAGGCATGTACTCGAGTTTCCCCTGTGAGTCGTGGAGGAAGTTTCTTCTTCAAGACGACGGTTCGTACACAAGGATCTCCCCGAGCAAGTCAACAAATGGCAATCTCCTTTAAAGAGATAATTTGTTTACTTTTGGATTTCCCTAGCCGAGATTCTTCCGCAGAGCGACACTCGACAAGATAGTTTATTTCGCATTTTCCTTCCTCACAGAGTCGTTGAATATCCCCAGCGGAGTCAATGGATGACAGTCCTCATCAGGAAAATAACTCTGATTCCTCGGCGAAGTTGACAAGGGACAAGTTTTCTCCCAGAAAGATGCTTCAACAAATCCCCAGCGGAGTCAGTAAATGATAATCTTCTTCAAGAAGATAGTTCAAATTCCTTAGAACGAGTCGATGAACGACAGTTTTTACCTCAGAAAACGATTTGTTTCCACCCCAGCAGATCGACCAAAGATGGTCCTTCTTCGGAAAACAGTTCATCCACCTTCAAGCAAAGTTATTAGCTCCTCAAAAGGACGAATGATCATATGGCATTCATTCAAGAGCTTTGAATTAAATGAAAGTATGGTGAAGTTTCTTATCAATCATCAAACGACGTCTCTCCAACAAGCGCTGGTGAGAAGTTTGGTGAGGAAACAAACCTTTGGAAATTTTCTCTTTATCTGAGATATTGTCCAAGTTATAACTGAGACCAGTTCCGAGATATAGACATCCAGATCGAGGGGAGGTTATCAGAACTAAGACCAGTTTCGAGATATGGACATCCAAAACGAGGGGAGGTTGTTTATCATCATTATAACTGAGACCAGTTCCGCGATACAGATATCCGGATCGAGGGGAGGTTATCACAACTGAGACCAGTTTCGAGATATGGACATCCAAAATGAGGGGAGGTTGTTTATCATCATTATAACTGAGACCAGTTCCGCGATACAGTCATCCGGATCGAGGGGAGGTTATCACAGCTGAGACCAGTTTCGGGATATGGACATCCAAAACGAGGGGAGGTTGTTTATCATCATTCTAACTGAGACTAGTTCCGCGATACAGACATCCGGATCGAGGGGAGGTTATTACAGTTGAGACCAATTTCGAGATATGGACATCGGAAACGAGGGGAGGTTGCTTGCCTTTTTCTAAGTATCAACGCTTAGTTAAAGCAGATGGATTGTGCATGTTACATTGCCTTCCATTCACCCGAATCCACATAACATGTTTCTACAGCAGTTTGTCTCCCTATTCCCCGCCAAGTGCGACAATGGGATCAAGTCATGCAAAGATTTTATCACTACAACATCTCAGGAACGCCCAAAATTCGGGCATTCTTTGCTATTTAAGTCTCTTTCACTCATAAGAGATCGAGATATTAATCTCTCTCCCTCCAATTGAAAGAAACTTAAATAGGGGCATCTGTCATACCCTAATTTTGACCCCCCCTAAGATGTCATATCTTTTAACTTTTCATCAAAGTCAAAGCAGATACTCAGAGCAGTCACTTATTCATCTGGAACTTAGTCGGGGGTGCTCAGGAACAAAAGAGCTCAGGCAAAGGACCAATCAGTAAAAGGGATGGTTCCTAACACAACCATGGTACTCAAAAGCTTCATTCTATTCACCTATTATTGATTAGATACCCATCACCTGGACTCTGGATCGCTTACTTCACCAGTTTAGTGTTTTGAGCCCATCAAGGACTAAAATCAAGGATCACATTTGGGAAACCCTAGAAAGCTCAAGGGCATCACTCAAAGGCTTCAATCATCCTCAAATGATCTATATAACAACATCCATTGGGCATCACACGTCAATTCAAGAACCACAATCATCGATTTCATCTGGTCGACAATTAGGGTTTTTGACCTAATTCACTTGGATAGTTGACTTTTAATCAGGACATGAACCCAAAACTCAAAAAATGGTTCAATAACTTCTATCAACTTAACATAGTCCATTCATATCATTCATTTTAGGAGAAGGACTTGGTTCATCACAAAAGTCCAAAATCCCACTTCATCTGAAAAAGTCAACTGTACAAGATCACCTTTGACTTTTAGGGTTTTTCGTCATATCATGACTTTTAAGGATCAATATCATCAATATATGATTATTAAAGTCATTTGACCAAAGAAATTCAAGAAAATTCACCAAGGATCAAAAAGTCGGGAATTAGGGTTTTTAAGGGCATTATGGGAACTCAAAATTTCACCTACACAACTCAAAAAACTTTCAACATGAAAGTTGTAGATCTTACAAAATAAAACAACATCTTAAAATGGAACTTTTTTCAAAAGATCAACCATTTAAGAGATTTGGAATTTTGAAGCTTTAGGTCATAAAAACTTAGAAATTTTTCTAAGTGTTTTTAACCTAGTTTTCTTCCAAATTTGGGCTCATTTTTCACAATTTTCCCAAATGATTCTAAAGAAACCCCAAACTAATGATTTGAAGTAGATGTTTAGGGCTTTCCAAATTGTGCTCAACCTTCTCCAAATTCATTTTGAGCTAGGAGTTATGCTTGTTCAAAGTTGGCCTCATGAAGTAAAATTATAGGTCATGCATCATTTTGGAACTTTGCAATTTTGTGCTTATAACCTCACTTATGGATGCTACACGACCCGTAAAACATCTTCAAACATGCCATGTATTCACTTTCACCATAGCATGAAGATTGAAGAAGATTCCGAAAACAAGAACATGTGATTATGTAATGATTACATTTAGGAATTTATGGCAAATTGATGAATCATCAAAGGAATCTTCCCACCAATCAATTAGAGCTCATTCTGCATCAGAAATGTCCCCTAAGATCAGATGGAATCAATGGATAGGGAGCTAGCTCGAAAATTCAATGATCACACTTGGATATTCTTTGAAATTTCTTCATGCTTAAGGTACCAAGTTAACCTCATTAAGCAAGCTCACTTCAGCCAATTGCTCTGCATCCATTTGCCTATAAATACAAGTGCATCCCTCAGTATTAGACACACCAAAGCAACTTTATTCCTTGCTTTCTGTAGCGGGGAAAATCTGATATCGAAGCCATGGGATTGACTCGAATCAATATTCCGTTTTGAAATCGCCACCGCGCTTTATTTTTTCAAAGGAAAAGGGAAAAGAACGTAAAACCCAAAGTTTTGTTTTTAAAACAAGAAAGAGAACTCAGGTTCGGGTGTTGATTATATGAGGGGAAGGTTTAAAGCACCCCTCATATCCGTGGTACTCCACGGGAACCTTTTTGAAAATCTGTGTGTGTATGTGCTAAAAAACGGTTTGTTTTATTTTCAAAATAAGCTAGGCAAAGCGTTAAGCTTCGGGCCTACATACCTCCTCGGTGCAATGGAGAAGTCAGAGCTAATGTAGTTCCGCTTTTGGGAAAAACGTTTTTAAAACGAATAAACACTTTGGTGTCGTTAGAGAGAAATACTCAGCCATTGATCTTGAGCATGAGAACAAACAAGTTCTTTGCATCGCAAATGAAAGAAGGGCTCCAACTCGGATAAAATCAACGAGTATGCCACTAGCTCTCTCAAGCGGAAAAGACCTCGTTATTATCAATCAATTTCAAAATCGTGGGATACAACCACTCGTTTCGACAGTTAACGGTGTCTAAACTTTTGAAGAAAAGCCACTAAGGGCGAAAGATATTTTTAAGAAAAAAGTTTTGAAAAGATTGCAAACATAAGAATGTTTTGGAAAAAGGGAGAAGATTTTGAAAATTTAAGAATAGGAGGAGATGAAGAGGCTAACCTAGTGCATAAAATAAAAGCTAAGGAAAGAAACGGTCTAACCAAATAAGAAGCCAACACTTGACATTAAGAGCCAAGGTAGTTTTCCCATCCTTTGGATTTATCAATACCAACACATTAATACTTGGGGATCCAGATGAACTTATTGCCTTAGCACCACTTTGTATTAAGCACATTAAAGTTCTGACGAAAATCGGGCAGAGTAACGGCTGTTTTTGGGTAAAATCCTTATTTCAATGCCTTGGAATTAATCATCAAGGGCTTTCAAGGAAATACCTGCACACATAAACATACAACAGAACAATGCCAGACAGACAGAACGATCACAGGATAGTAATAGAATGAGTCCAGAGGTACTAGGTCCATAAGTCTGAATCTCCAAAGCGCTAGGGATAGTAACCGATAGTCCAAAGAGAACCTTATGTATTTTTTAGATTTTTGGTTATTTATTAGTGTTTTAGCAAGAAAAGTAGAGTATGGTCCAAGTGGACAAAGAAAAATGACGGAAGCATAAACATATGTCCAAGTGGACAAAAGGAAAATGACGGAAAGTAAATATGATGAAATGATAAAGTAAAGCGATAAAGCGAGAAATATAAAGAGCGGTAATATAAAAAACGGTATAGTAAAGGTGCGGAAATTAAAGTTAGTTGTTAAATGTTAAAGATAACCATCTTGAAGCTTGTCAAGTATGTTATCAAAGTTAGTAGGAGATCAATGGTGAGTGAATGATGTACTCGGATTTAAAGTCAATGGGGCTTATCAGAAGCTTGATAAAATCATAGCGACTACACGATAAAAACCTCCACAAGTCTTAAATCAACCGCATACAATTCTCTTCCATATTGGATCTTTTTATTCGGGACACGAAATATTGCGCTATGTTAAGCAGATCGCCAAGTGATTTATGTAGAAATTACCCTACAACGAGGCCAGTCAAAACTTTATGTGCTAATGCATGCGAGAAGAACGATATATAGATCGCCTTCCGAAAGCAATACCGCACGAAAAGAAAATAGGTGAGTGATCTAGTCTTTACCAAGAATCCATAAGAATTCTCAAGGCATTAAGACTTTCATCGACCAAAATAAAAAGAAGTAAAAGATGGAACCACATTAAAACTCCTTTCATCCATAATTTCAATCACTTAATATTGCGGATTTGGATTCTCATCCTATCGACGCCCTAAGTCCATTGAAATTAGAGAGAAATTAGGCCTCTAACTTGTGATTCAAAGAAAATATCAAAAGAAAGGAGTAGAAGATGAGTTAGAACCAAAAACAAGTCAAAAATCACAAAAACAAGCATTCTGTCCATATGTAAATCGATTTGCACAGAGTGTAAATCGATTTGCATAACTCTGTTTTCAAAATCTGCGCAGTTTTCAGTTGTGTAAATCGATTTGCACAAGATGTAAATCGATTTGCACAACACAGTTTTCTAAAAAACAGCAAATAAAGAGAAGAAAACTTGTTTAAACATAAAACCAAACACCTTGTGATCTTGGATCAATTTGTGCACGAAAATGTATCAATTAAGAAAGCAAATCTCATCAATATAGCACCAAAGGTGCATCAAGCATAAACAATAATGGATCACATCTTGGATCATGAAAAGGATCTAGAATTTTACCAAATCTTCACAAACTTTGAATCTTCTTCAAGAACACACAACTACAAGCCTTGATCTCTCACAATTGATGAAGAAACTAGTGTTTATGTTGAGGTTTAGCTCTAAATTAGTGAGGTTCAAGATGTGACTCACTAATTTGTGTGGAAGAAAAAGAGCTTTGAGTGATGGGTTTGGAAGAGATGAGGAGAGAATTTGCAATAAGTTTCTTGGCTATCAAAGCTTGAAAAATGAAGAGGGGAGTGCCTCAATTTATAGCACTTAGGCTTGGGAAATTTTGTGGCTTGGAGTTAGGATTGGAAAATAGAATTAGGTTTGGAAAAGTGATTTGGAGCTAAAAATGAGATCCAATGGTCTTGATGCAATCACATGAGGGTTCATGATAAAATGATGTAGGAAATCCAATGTGAGAACTAAGTCATGCTTCCCATGCTTGCAAATGATGTCAACAGTTCAATAAGCTGAAATTTGCCTTCATTTTTCCAAATTCGTGCTGGTGCAATCGATTTGCACATTATGCAAATCTATTTACATGGCTGAAAAAAGCAAAATCTGGGGCAAAAACAGTTATGCAAATCGATTGCTGTCTTATGCAAATCGATTTGCACTGATGGCAGAAGCAAATCTGGTGCAGAAACAGTTGTGTAAATCGATTTACACCTTATGCAAATCGATTTGCACAGTGAAAATGTTGAAAAATGCTCCTTTGATGGGTATTTTGACTTGGTACCTACAAAACACAAACAAACAAGAGCACAAGGCCATATTTTTGGTATTTTGGTTAGTAAAGCAATATATACAAACTAAAACATGGGTGCTCGATGATTCCTTTGCAGATGAATTGAGCACAACATTGCAAGTAAAGATCTAGGTTAAAACTTCTTGATTGATGATTGGTATGCAAATGATGTGTGATCTTAGGGTCAAAAATTGGGGTATGACACTTTCTCCTTCTCTTCTCATGCTTATGGTTTTTCAAATTTTTTGGCAAGAAGAATCATTTTCTTCAAACCAGAGCTTCTCTTTGGAAAGTAAGCATTCTAACATCTCAAGGGGGTTCATTTGAGGTGATCCAAGCACCTGGATCACTTCTGTAGGTGGAGGAACACCATTGTTGCTTTCACTTTGGAGCTCTTGTAGTTGGAGGTCCATAGAGCAATTCAGAAGGTTTCAAGCAAAACCAAGCATCCAGACACGTTCCTTAGGGCATAGTGAAGCTATTCAGATGGTCGCAGCTCATATGTAACTGCAGATTCATCATCCTCCATGTTCATTTGAAGCTCAAATCGAAGGTGTCGAGTAGAACAATTCAGAAGGATTGAAGTCACAATAAGCATTCAGTTTCAGTTAGCATCACTGAGTCCCAAGGAAGCTTTTAGGATCATTCACATAAGCCTAGAAGCTCTCCATCATTCGTACGACCTTCGATTTCAGAGGTAAGTTTTTGAACTCCACCTCTTTAATTTAATTACTCTTTGTTATAAAGCTCGATACTATCTTGTTCAGCATCATCAGAGGATTGAAAACCCTCGATCATCATTCATTTATTCATCTTGTTTGTCATTTAATTTTAAATTTAGGGTTCATATGATCTTCGTGTTTTCTGAGAAATTAGGTAGTTATAGTTAATATAAATAAATGTTAGTTACATATCTGGATTCGTGAGGAAATTTGGAGTAAGATTGATGTTTACATCATGCCATTTAGTTGAGAAACCAGGGAGTTAGAAATTTGAAAATCTTTGAGCTCGAGGAAGAAGATGAACACGGCGCGCGCAAATTTGAATCTTCTGGCTTGTTTTTAAATATATTAAGTTTGATGCCTATGAATAACAAACGGCGCGCGTAGCCCAGATGGTGGGAGTTTTGGTCAGTGACTTGGAGGGCGTGAGTTCAAGCCCTCTAGGTGACAAAACCTTATTTTTTTATCACTTTTTCCACTTAATTTCTTCACAACTTTAACCAATTATTTAACCTATCAAATTAATTCATTTTAACTTCATTATTCACACACTTGTTGATTAATATATATGTTTTATGAATAATCAAAAAAATCAAAAAAATATTATTTATTTTATATATTTTTATTAGGTTGAAAATGGTGTTGTTTTAAGTGTTTAAAAATATGTTTTAATATATCTTTTCATTGAAATTTCAAAACCTAATATCTCATAAATATTTTAGTGGAAAAATCCTAATCATTTAGGTCTTAGTTAGGTATAAATCTTGTCTTTACTTTAATTAAGTTGACTTTTGTCAAAATTCAAACTGTTTTCAAACTCCAAAGTAAACAGACGATCGAGGTTTTCAAACAACAGAACCTCGTATCTTCTCAACTATTTTCATAAATAATAAATCATTTCAATGGGTCTCTAATAGAGTGTAAGTCCCAACCCCTTTTCATTTTATACAGACAATAAAACTGTTTACCACAACAGTATATCATTTTCAAACAACTGTTTCTTATAAACAGAAAATCATTTTCATTGGGCCTCTAATAGAGTGTAAGTCCCAACCCCCTCTTTTATTTTATTTTTCAACTATTTTCACAACAGTAATCATTTCAAATCACAAATCATTTTCAACTGTTTTTATAACCAGTACTATAAAGTACTAGGCCTCTATTAGAGTGTAAGTCCCAACACCTTTTTCTTTTCTTAGTTTGTTTTAAAAAACTGTATTTACAAAATATTCTTTCTGTTTTCAAAACATTCTTCTGGTATTTGAAGGGCATTATTCCCCGTGAAACTCTTCAGATACCTATGTGACCTATGTCCATCTTCACGTCTTCTGTTTTCAAAACCATTAACTATTTATCTTAAATATTCAACTGTTGTCCATCAATTGCTGGTAAGGCTTTGTACATACATCTCCAAAGGCCTCCACTCCATCCAGGTTAGGCTTTACAAGCTTTCAATTTACAGTCTTTCATTTAAATTACTGTCAAATATAGAACTGTTTATATATTGTTTAGAACTACGTCTGAGTGTAAACCTTAGGACAGTTAAATTATATATATATATATATATATATATATATTATAGGAATATGACCTAGGATTGAGAATGTCTTCCCGGTGAAGGCTCTTTCCTAATTAGAGATCTGTAGTTCAAACCCCCAAGATGAATTATTCCTGGTGAAACATCTTGGCAAAAGCCTTAGAACCCAAAATAGGACACATCCACCCAAAGAGGAATTAGTCCCGGTGAAACCTCTTACCCATTTGCTTAAAGCCAAAATAAGTTCAAAACCACATAGCTTTCTCTTGTGCTATAACAAGGACCCTCAATGACCCTCGATTAGCCTCCTCTTAGGCTTTTTACAAGGACCCATAGGCTTCTTAAAAGCATTCCCTGCTTCCTCTTGAGCTTGTATACAAGGACCCATCAGGTTTCTTATAAACATAGGAACAGGTCTTTAGTTACCTTTTAGCCTATCCTGGTGAGTTTCTTCCATTCTTTAAACCAGACTTTAAACAAGATAAGATTTTCTCAATCTCATATTGATTACACTTTTTGGAATGAGAGACATGGACAGTCTCTATCACCCTTATCTTTGTTAGAACAAGATTTGTTCTGATCAATTATCTTAGTTTTGATGATAACAATAATATGAATTTTGCTTAAGATAATATGGTACTCTAATCCAATGCAATTTCCTTTTCAGGAAATATATAAAGAGTATGCATAATTCAGCGCTCAGAAGCTTTGTCTCAAAGGGTTCAGTATGCAACATCAGAACATGGTCTGGCAAGACATCAGAAGATGGTCGAAGCAGAATCAGAACATGGGTCTATGGAAGCATCAGAAGAACATGAGATCAGAAGCACTGAAGTTCTGATGGTATCACGCACAGAAGCACTTCAAGGTCAGAAGATCAGAAGATGCTATGCACCAAGCTGTTTGACTCTGATGATATTCAAACGTTGTATTCACAAACATCAGATCAGAAGGAAGTACAAGTGGCAGGCTACGCTGACTGACAAAAGGAACGTTAAAAGCTATTAAAGGCAACGTCAGTAGACACAGCGTGAACAAGGCTCGAGGTAGTTGACAAAAGCGTATAACATTAAATGCGATGCTGTACGGAACACGCAAAGCATTAAATGCACTCAACGGTCATCTTCTCAACGCCTATAAATATGAAGTTCTGATGAGAAGCAAGGTTAGCGACTCTGAACAAGATTATTCAAAAAGACTTGCTGAAACGCTGATAAACCAAAAGCTCAGAATCTTCATCTTCATCAAAGCTCACTACATTGCTGTTGTAATATATTAGTGAGATTAAGCTTAAACGTTAAGAGAAATATCACAGTTTGTGATTATAGCTTTTAAGAAGCAATTGTAATACTCTTAGAATTGATTACATTAAGTTGTAAGGAACTAGAGTGATCGTGTGGATCAGAATACTCTAGGAAGTCTTAGAGGTTATCTAAGCAGGTTGTAACTAGAGTGATCGTGTGGATCAGTATACTCTAGAAAGTCTTAGAGGGTATCTAAGCAGTTGTTCCTGGAGTGATCAGTGTGTGATCAGAAGACTCTGGAAGACTTAGTTGCTGACTAAGTGGAAAACCATTGTAATCCATGCGATTAGTGGATTAAATCCTCAGTTGAGGTAAATCATCTCTGCGGGGGTGGACTGGAGTAGTTTAGTTAACAACGAACCAGGATAAAAATAACTGTGCAATTTATTTTTATCTGTCAAGTTTTAAAGCTACACTTATTCAAACCCCCCCCCCCTTTCTAAGTGTTTTTCTATCCTTCAATTGGCATCAGAGCGCCGGTTCTAAGGTGCCAGCACTTAACCGTGTTTAGAAAAGATTCAGGAAGAGAAAAGCGCTTCAGTAAAAGATGGCTGATGAAATTGTAAAGTCTACATCTACATCTGGCTCTGCTGAGCAACACAACGGTAACAATGGTTATACTAGACCGCCGGTATTTGATGGTGAAAACTTTGAATACTGGAAAGATAAGCTGGAAGGTTACTTTCTTAGTCTAGATGGTGATCTATGGGATCTTCTGATGGATGGTTACAAACATCCAGTAAATGCCAGTGGCGTAAAGCTGACAAGGCAAGAAATGAGTGATGATCAGAAGAAGCTTTTCAGGAATCATCATAAATGCAGAACTGTTCTGCTGAATGCTATCTCTCATGCTAGTATGAGAAGATATCTAACAGAGAAACGGCCTATGACATATATGAGTCTTTGAAAATGACTCATGAAGGAAATGCTCAAGTCAAGGAGACTAAAGCTCTCGCTTTAATCCAAAAGTATGAAGCCTTCAAGATGGAGGATGATGAAGACATTGAAAAGATGTTTTCAAGATTTCAAACTCTTACTGCTGGATTGAGAGTTCTTGACAAGGGATACACCAAGGCTGATCATGTAAAGAAGATCATCAGAAGCTTACCCAGAAGATGGGGTCCTATGGTGACTGCATTCAAGATTGCAAAGAATCTGAATGAAGTTTCTCTGGAAGAGCTTATCAGTGCCTTGAGAAGCCATGAAATAGAGCTGGACGCAAATGAGCCTCAAAAGAAAGGTAAGTCTATTGCATTAAAATCAAATATCAAAAAATGCACTAACGCTTTTCAGGCCAGAGAAGAAGATCCTGAAGAATCAGAATCTGAAGAAGAAGATGAACTATCCATGATCTCCAAAAGGGTAAACCAACTCTGGAAGAGCAAGCAAAGGAAGTTCAGAGGCTTCAGAAGTTCAAAGAGATTTGAACATGGAGAATCTTCTGATGACAGAAGATTTGACAAGAAGAAGGTCATGTGCTATGGATGCAATGAGCCAGGACACTTCAAGAATGAATGTCCAAAACTTCAGAAGGAAAATCCCAAGAAGAAGTTTCATAAGAAGAAAGGTCTTATGGCAACCTGGGATGAGTCAGAAGATGATTCAGACTCTGAAGATGAGCAGGCTAACTGTGTGCTGATGGCGACAGAAGATGACGGATCAGAATCTACATCAGAATCAGATTCTGAAGAGGTATTTTCTGAACTTACTAGAGATGAGTTAGTTTCCGGTTTAACTGAACTTCTGGAACTCAAGTCTCAGATTAGTCTCAAATACAAAAAGCTGAAAAAGCTATTTGAATTTGAAACAAAGAAGCTTGAGTTGGAGAATTCTGAATTAAAAGAAAAACTTTTAAAATTATCCAATGATGTTGGATCTCCTTCTGATTCAGAAAAATCCACTCATAGTCTAAACCATATTCTGAAAGAATATGATTTAAGTTTCAGGAAGTTCTTATCTAGAAGTATTGGCAGAAGTCAGGTAGCTTCTATGATATATGCTGTGTCTGGAAACAAAAGAGTTGGCATTGGCTATGAGGGTGAAACCCCATACAAACTTGAACCTGTTGATGAAATGAAATTCACATACAAGCCATTGTATGATCAGTTCAAGTATGGCCACTCCCATGATATTAGGCACACTTCACATGCTCAAAGTTTTCACATAACACACACCAAAAAGCATGTGACACAACCTAGGAAATATCATGAAACTCATATTAAAAATTATCATGTTGTTCCTCCTATTGCTTACAATGTCAAACCCAAGTTCAATCAGAACTTGAGAAAATCTAACAAGAAAGGACCCAAGAAAATGTGGGTACCTAAGGATAAGATTATTCCTATTGTAGATATCCTTGGCTGCAAAAAGGACAAAGCACAACATGTCATGGTACCTGGACTCTGGATGCTCACGACACATGACAGGAAGAAGGTCTATGTTCCAAGACCTGGTGCTTAAGTCTGGAGGAGAAGTCAAGTTTGGAGGAGATCAGAAGGGCAAGATAATTGGCTCTGGAACTATAAAGTCTGGTAACTCTCCTTCCATTTCTAATGTACTTCTTGTAGAAGGATTAACACATAACCTCTTATCTATCAGTCAATTGAGTGACAATGGTTATGATATAATCTTTAATCAAAAGTCTTGCAAGGCTGTAAATCAGAAGGATGGCTCAATCCTATTTACAGGCAAGAGGAAGAATAACATTTATAAGACAGATCTGCAAGATCTTATGAGTCAGAAGGTGACTTGTCTTATGTCTGTTTCTGAAGAGCAGTGGGTCTGGCACAGAAGATTAGGTCATGCTAGTTTGAGAAAGATTTCTCAGATTAACAAACTGGATCTCGTCAGAGGACTCCCTAATCTGAAATTCAAATCAGATGCTCTTTGTGAAGCATGTCAGAAGGGAAAGTTCTCCAAACCTGCATTCAAGTCCAAGAATGTTGTTTCTACCTCAAGGCCATTAGAACTCCTGCACATTGATCTGTTTGGCCCGGTCAAAACAGCATCTGTCAGAGGAAAGAAATATGGATTAGTCATCGTAGATGATTATAGTCGCTGGACGTGGGTAAAATTCTTGAAACACAAGGATGAGACTCATTCAGTGTTCTTTGATTTCTGCATTCAGATTCAATCTGAAAAAGAGTGTAAAATCATAAAGGTCAGAAGTGATCATGGTGGTGAATTTGAGAACAGATCCTTTGAAGAATTCTTCAAAGAGAATGGTATTGCCCATGATTTCTCTTGTCCTAGAACTCCACAGCAAAATGGAGTTGTAGAACGAAAGAATAGGACTCTGCAAGAAATGGCCAGAACCATGATCAATGAAACCAATATGGCTAAGCATTTCTGGGCAGAAGCAATAAACACTGCATGCTATATTCAGAATAGAATCTCTATCAGACCTATTCTAAATAAGACTCCTTATGAACTGTGGAAGAATAAAAAGCCCAACATTTCATATTTCCATCCTTTTGGATGTGTATGTGTTACGACCGGCTTTAAATTTTAAGTTTATAACTTAAATAACAGAGTCGCCACCTATATTTATTCTATCCT